>NC_045435.1:9773731-9868720 GCF_002776525.5 Piliocolobus tephrosceles | reverse complement strand
CTTGCCCATGCCTATGTCCTGAATGGTATTACCTAGGTTTTCTTCTAGGGTTTTTATGGTATTAGGTCTAACATTTAAGTCTCTAATCCATCTTGAATTAATTTTCGTATAAAGAGTAAGGAAAGGATCCAGTTTCAGCTTTCTACTTATGGCTAGCCAATTTTCCCATCACCATTTATTAAATAGGGAATCCTTTCCCAATTTCTTGTTTCTCTCAGGTTTGTCAAAGATCAGATGGCTATAGATGTGTGGTATTATTCCTGAGGACTCTGTTCTGTTCCATTGGTCTATATCTCTGTTTTGGTACCAGTACCATGCTGTTTTGGTTACTGTAGCCTTGTAGGATAGTTTGAAGTCAGGTAGCGTGATGCCTCCAGCTTTGTTCTTTTGACTTAGGATTGTCTTGGCAATGCAGGCTCTTTTTTGGTTCCATATGAACTTTAAAGCAATTTTTTCCAATTCTGTGAAGAAACTCATTGGTAGCTTAATGGGGATGGCATTGAATCTATAAATAACCTTGGGCAGTATGGCCATTTTCACGATATTGATTCTTCCTATCCATGAGCATGGTCTGTTCTTCCATTTGTTTGTGTCCTCTTTGATTTCACTGAGCAGTGGTTTGTAGTTCTCCTTGAAGAGGTCCTTTACATCCCTTGTAAGTTGGATTCCTAGGTATTTGATTCTCTTTGAAGCAATTGTGAATGGAAGTTCATTCCTGATTTGGCTCTCTGCTTGTCTGTTACTGGTGTATAAGAATGCTTGTGATTTTTGCACATTAATTTTGTATCCTGAGACTTTGCTGAAGTTGCTTATCAGCTTAAGAAGATTTTGGGCTGAGACGATGGGGTTTTCTAAATACACAATCATGTCATCTGCAAACAGGGACAATTTGACTTCTTCTTTTCCTAACTGAATACCCTTGATTTCTTTCTCTTGCCTGATTGCCCTAGCCAGAACTTCCAACACTATGTTGAATAGGAGTGGTGAGAGAGGGCATCCCTGTCTTGTGCCAGTTTTCAAAGGGAATTTTTCCAGTTTTTGCCCATTCAGTATGATATTAGCTGTGGGTTTGTCATAAATAGCTCTTATTATTTTGAGGTACGTTCCATCAATACCGAATTTGTTGAGCGTTTTTAGCATGAAGGGCTGTTGAATTTTGTCAAAAGCCTTTTCTGCATCTATTGAGATAATCATGTGGTTCTTGTCTTTGGTTCTGTTGATATGCTGGATTACGTTGATTGATTTGCGAATGTTGAACCAGCCTTGCATCCCAGGGATGAAGCCCACTTGATCATGGTGGATAAGCTTTTTGATGTGCTGCTGAATCCGGTTTGCCAGGATTTTATTGAGGATTTTTGCATCGATGTTCATCAGGGAGATTGGTCTAAAATTCTCTTTTTTTGTTGTGTCTCTGCCAGGCTTTGGTATCAGGATGATGTTGGCCTCATAAAATGAGTTAGGGAGGATTCCCTCTTTTTCTATGGATTGGAATAGTTTCAGAAGGAATGGTACCAGCTCCTCCTTGTACCTCTGGTAGAATTCAGCTGTGAATCCATCTGGTCCTGGGCTTTTTTTGGTGGGTAGGCTATTAATTGTTGCCTCAATTTCAGAGGCTGCTATTGGTCTATTCAGGGATTCAACTTCTTCCTGGTTTAGTCTTGGAAGAGTGTAAGTGTCCAGGAAATTATCCATTTCTTCTAGATTTTCTAGTTGATTTGCGTAGAGGTGTTTATAGTATTCTCTGATGGTAGTTTGTATTTCTGTGGGGTCGGTGGTGATATCCCCTTTCTCATTTTTAATTGCGTCTATTTGATTCCTCTCTCTTTTCTTCTTTATTAGCCTTGCTAGCGGTCTGTCAATTTTGTTGATCTTTTCAAAAAACCAACTCCTGGATTCATTGATTTTTTGGAGGGTTTTTTGTGTCTCTATCTCCTTCAGTTCTGCTCTGATCTTAGTTATTTCTTGCCTTCTGCTAGCTTTTGAATGTGTTTGCTCTTGCCTCTCTAGTTCTTTTAATTGTGATGTTAGAGTGTCAATTTTAGATCTTTCCTGCTTTCTCTTGTGGGCACTTAGTGCTATAAATTTCCCTCTACACACTGCTTTAAATGTGTCCCAGAGATTCTGGTATGTTGTATCTTTGTTCTCATTGGTTTCAAAGAACATCTTTATTTCTGCTTTCATTTCGTTATGTACCCAGTAGTCATTCAGGAGCAGGTTGTTCAGTTTCCATGTAGTTGAGCGGTTTTGATTGAGTTTCTTAGTCCTGAGTTCTAGTTTGATTGCACTGTGGTCAGAGAGACAGTTTGTTACAATTTCTGTTCTTTTACATTTGCTGAGGAGTGCTTTACTTCCAATTATGTGGTCAATTTTGGAATAAGTGTGATGTGGTGCTGAGAAGAATGTATATTCTGTTGACTTGGGGTGGAGAGTTCTATAGATGTCTATTAGGTCCGCTTGGTGCAGAGATGAGTTCAATTCCTGGATATCTTTGTTAACTTTCTGTCTCGTTGATCTGTCTAATGTTGACAGTGGAGTGTTGAAGTCTCCCATTATTATTGTATGGGAGTCTAAGTCTCTTTGTAAGTCTCTAAGGACTTGCTTTATGAATCTGGGTGCTCCTGTATTAGGTGCATATATATTTAGGATAATTAGCTCTTCCTGTTGGATTGATCCCTTTACCATTATGTAATGGCCTTCTTTGTCTCTTTTGATCTTTGATGGTTTAAAGTCTGTTTTATCAGAGACTAGGATTGCAACCCCTGCTTTTTTTTGTTCTCCATTTGCTTGGTAGATCTTCCTCCATCCTTTTATTTTGAGCCTATGTATGTCTCTGCATGTGAGATGGGTCTCCTGAAGACAGCAGACTGATGGGTCTTGACTCTTGATCCAGTTTGCCAGTCTGTGTCTTTTAATTGGAGCATTTAGTCCATTTACATTTAAGGTTAATATTGTTATGTGTGATCTTGATCCTGCCATTATGATATTAACTGGTTATTTTGCTCATTAGTTGATGCAGTTTCTTCCTAGGCTCGATGGTCTTTACATTTTGGCATGTTTTTGCAATGGCTGGTACCGGTTGTTCCTTTCCATGTTTAGGGCTTCCTTCAGGGTCTCTTGTAAGGCAGGCCTGGTGGTGACAAAATCTCTAAGCATTTGCTTATCTGTAAAGAATTTTATTTCTCCTTCACTTATGAAACTTAGTTTGGCTGGATATGAAATTCTGGGTTTAAAATTCTTTTCTTTAAGAACGTTGAATATTGGCCCCCACTCTCTTCTGGCTTGTAGAGTTTCTGCCGAGAGATCTGCTGTCAGTCTGATGGGCTTCCCTTTGTGGGTAACCCGACCTTTCTCTCTGGCTGCCCTTAAGATTTTTTCCTTCATTTCAACTTTGGTGAGTCTGGCAATTATGTGTCTTGGAGTTGCTCTTCTGGAGGAGTATCTTTGTGGCGTTCTCTGTATTTCCTGAATTTGAATGTTGGCCTGGCCTGCTAGGTTGGGGAAGTTCTCCTGGATGATATCCTGTAGAGTGTTTTCCAATTTGGTTCCATTTTCCCCCTCACTTTCAGGCACCCCAATCAGACGTAGATTTGGTCTTTTGACATAATCCCATACTTCTTGCAGGCTTTGTTCATTTCTTTTTCTTCTTTTTTCTTTTGGTTTCTCTCCTCGCTTCATTTCATTCATTTGATCCTCAATCGCTGATACTCTTTCTTCCAGTTGATCGAGTCGGTTACTGAAGCTTGTGCATTTGTCACGTATTTCTCGTGTCATGGTTTTCATCTCTGTCATTTCGTTTATGACCTTCTCTGCATTAATTAGTCTAGCTGTCAATTCTTCCACTCTTTTTTCAAGATTTTTAGTTTCTTTGTGCTGGGTACGTAATTCCTCCTTTAGCTCTGAGAGGTTTGATGGACTGAAGCCTTCTTCTCTCATCTCATCAAAATCATTCTCTGACCAGCTTTGATCTGTTGCTGGCGATGGGCTGTGCTCCTTTGCAGGAGGAGATGCGCTCTTATTTTTTGAATTTCCAGCTTTTCTGCCCTGCTTTTTCCCCATCTTTGTGGTTTTATCTGTCACTGGTCTTTGATGATGGTGACGTACTGATGGGGTTTTGATATAGGTGTCCTTCCTGTTTGATAGTTTTCCTTCTGACAGTCAGGACCCTCAGCTATAGGTCTGTTGGAGATTGCTTGAGGTCCACTCCAGACCCTGTTTGCCTGGGTATCAGCAGCAGAGGTTGCAGAAGATAGAATATTGCTGAACAGCGAGTGCACCTGTCTGATTCTTGCTTTGGAAGCTTCCTCTCAGGGGTGTACTCCACCCTGTGAGGTGTGGGGTGTCAGACTGCCCCTAGTGGGGGATGTCTCCCAGTTAGGCTACTCAGGGGTCAGTGACCCACTTGAGCAGGCAGACTGCCCCTTCTCAGATCTCAACCTCCGTGTTGGGAGATCCACTGCTCTCTTCAAAGCTGTCAGACAGAGTCGTTCGCGTTTCACAGGCTTCTGCTCCTTTAGCTGAGCCCTGTCCCCAGAGGCGCAGTCTACAGAGACAGGCAGGTTTCCTTGAGCTGCTGTGAGCTCCACCCAGTTCGAGCTTCCCAGCGGCTTTATTTACCTACTTAAGCCTCAGCGATGGTGGGCGCCCCTCCCCCAGCCTAGCTGCTGCCTTGCGGTTAGATTGCCGCAGACTGCTGTGTTAGCAAGGAGAGAGGCTCTGTGGGCATGGGACCCTCCTGGCCAGGTGTGGGATATAATCTCCGGTGTGCCGGTGTTACAGCGCAGTATTGGGGTGGGAGTTACCCGATTTTCCAGGTGTTGTGTGTCTCAGTTCCCCTGGCTAGGAAAAGGGACTCCCTTCCCCCTCGTGCTTCCCAGGTGAGGCGATGCCTCGCCCTGCTTCAGCTCTCGCTGGTCGGGCTGCAGCAGCTGACCAGCACCGATTGTCCGGCACTCCCGAGTGAGATGACCCCAGTACCTCAGTTGAAAATGCAGAAATCACCGGTCTTCTGTGTCGCTCGCGCTGGGAGATGGAGACTGAAGCTGTTCCTATTTGGCCATCTTGCTCCGCCCCCTCCAATTACATTTTTAAGAGAAAAATAGGTTAAACTTCATGCAGTAGAATGTTATTTACTATACCTGAGTCAACTTAATGCTAAATACTATTCTAAAAATAATGTGACATCAGACATGCACATATATGAGAGCATGGTGTGGTTAGAACCAAGCCTGTGGTATGGATGAGTGAACTTTTTTTGTGTGAATTAGGAGTTTGAGCAGCAATATTCAATCGCATGAATATACCTCTTTAAACATTGTATTAACTGATACCATGAAATTATAATTTATAATTCTCATTACTTCTTCTTTTGCATATGAAACTTGTCATTGATCTTTTGATTGTACATAATTTAAAATTATACTTATATATAAAGATATTCTGTGTATTTTTCCTGAACTCCTCTATGGTCACTCCTATCTCTGTGTTTGGACCATTTATGAGATATTGGATTTACAGAACTGAATATTAAACCCTAAATTTGTAATTCTCAACCATGCCCAATAACCAGAATCACCATCTTCAAGAGACTTTACCAGATAAATATGCAGACACACACATATATATTCTGCAAAAACTTCCCTGGATTATTCTGATATACTCTAATGATGCTTCATCAAGTTGATGGCACTCTGTGACACCCTGCCCCAAATAATAACTTTAAATTTAGAGTTTGTATAAATGTAGCATACAGTAGCTAGTATAGATTACTTTCATGTAAACCTAAGCAGAAGTTATTTTTAACAAAGCCAATTCAGTAGTAACCTTTGTAAGCTAAAGCTATATTACATTCAGATTCATTTTTAGCTCTTAACATGTAATTTTGAAGTCCAACCACAATGTTTCACAAATCCATATCTACTTATGTTCTTCCTAGGTTTTTAGTGTATTAGAGGTGACATTTTTAGTTTTCTTATTATTGAAATTACTGATTTCACTCTTTGTGGCCTCTCTCAACTACAACTAAAAATATAACTGTGCCTAGCGTAAGTTCAAAATATATGATGACTACAAGAGAAAGAGCCTTGAAGAATTTATTAAGTTAAATTCTAATAAGATTTTCAACTGGGGAGACCACAAGAACCAAGACAATTTTCAATAAAAAGGAGATAGTTACTTATTTATTTGATGGTTATTTTAAAAACAAGAGTGATTTCGTGTCTTCAAATCTATAAATAATCCCAGACATTTCTTTTTCAAATTCAACATCATTTTAAAAAGTCATAGTATAGTCACCTTTTTGATTTAGAAACATATAAAGACTGAAATTTAACTTTAAACTTAAGTTATAGGAGTAATCCTCCAAGGACTGTTTTCCATGAAGTCATTTATAAATCAATTGTTCAGAACTCAAAATGCATTTTTCCATAAATATTTCTTTTAAAGACATTGCTAAAGTCCCTAGGCAGACTTATAGAAGCCTCTTTAACACAGACTACAGCTAAAAGACGAAACGTACAATAGGAAAGAGGCCTGGAAGTCTCCTTCAAAATGTGGAAAGTGTGTTTTCCTTCCCTCCACGTGACTGGCCCTGGGCAAAATTTTTAAGGCAATTTTTCTATGTCATCTACCTATTTCTTCATGTCTTCCTTCCACGTCCTCAAAGATTAAACTTTTATTGTAAGAATTCACATGTGGTAGCACTTCTTCATCCCCTCTTGCCTGAGTGTAGGTCTTTTTCCACCTTATAAAATCACCTGTAACCTGGAGTCTCATCCCATCTTAATCTCAGTTTCCATTTTCTCATTGGCACAAATCTTAGCTGGATATAAGGTTAGATTGACTTATGCGAGTATGTGACTCACAACTACTGTTCTAATTTCTCCAGATGATTTTTCATCTTTTCCTGCATTTGTAAACTCCACAAATATTTTACTAGAGGAATTTCAGAGAGCAAAACAAAAGTAAGTGGGAACATGCAGATAATATGGGTGAGGATATTTTTGTGCGAAAGGACAATCAGAACCCCAGAAGTCAGATCCTCTGTGTTGTTCTGGCTCTTCAGAGATGCCCATCTTTTGTCTCTCATGAACCCTGTACATTTCTGACATCCAGTTTTTTTGAGAATGACCTCTAGCAACACAAAAACCAGAACAACAGGCTTAAAGTGTCCAGTGTTTGCATACCTTGGTCTTTTATAAACCATCTAGTAAGGTAAATGTCCTGCGTAGCCATTTTATAACTCAAGTCAAAGGTTTGGAATTAATAATTTTACAAGGCTTCCGCTTAGCCTCCTATTTTTGTCATTTTGTTTTGAAAGGCTAGTGTCATTTCTTATAATTCATAGTTAGTGAGCCAAAAAGGCTTTTGATATACATGTGGCCCAAATTTCCATTACTTCATTTTTTTAGCTTAAATTGTCATTATCCAATATTGTTTATTGAACCAGATTTGTGAGGAATCTGTGAAATTTGTTTACTGTAGGTACCCATGACACCACATTGTGAAGTGTATCCTCTGAATGTTTGTAGAATCAGTGACATGCAATTTTTGTTAATTCTCCTCAAGAATAGCAGCTTATCATCTACCAGTTATAGTGTCACCTACCGTCATATTTAACCTTTTTAGGACACTGAATCACCAGAGTTATCTGCTTTAATAATGCACATTTTTCAGCAAGAAAGTTTGAGGGCAGTGATTTATATTATGGTCCATAGATCTTTGACAGTTTCTAAGCTATTTGGTTGGTGGACTTGACATCAGTGATTCTCCATTGAAGGTCTAGAAAGAAATATAGCAGATATCTATATAAGATATTTAGTTCCCTTTTCCTCACTCTTCAGCAAAAATATAAAAATTTGGTAGTAGTCATAATCAGAGTCTTACCCTCAAAAATGGAGATGGCTGCAAGTGTCGTCAACACTTCAGTACTTCTTGTTCATTCATGATCTTTGCAGAGAATGCCCTACAGTAAGTATGACTTTCCATTAAAAATACTTCTAGAAAGTATCTTACCACATACTGAAAGTTTGAAAAGCTTCACTCCTTTAAGAGAAAAATAAATGAATTCAGTTTAGTTCAATTTAGTGAATATCTAGTAAATATCCACTGTGTGCCAGGCAAGGTGCCAGGCCCTGGGATTACAAGGGTGAACAAGACAAGGTATGCTCATGTCCTCAAAATCATGTTCAATCCAGTGGGAGAGATGAACACATACATATTTGGTTTTAGCCGAGGTTTGAGATCTATTTTAGAGACAGAGCCAAGTTGGACTAAGTCTCTCTCTCTATCGCTCTCAAATCACCCTGTTTTGCTTCCCACATTGACTCCTAGCACCTAGAACTATAGTAACTGGCCCATAGGATACTCAGGGAGTGTTGTTAGAAGGAATAAACTTGAGGATTCAGCAAGGACCTCCTGGAAGAGATAATACGTGTCACAGAAAAACTCAGGTGACAAAGACTAGAATGACCTTCCTGGAAGAGGGAACTGTACAAGCAAATCACGTTAGATATAAAACAACATGTTGTAGGGGTGAATAGAGCACACGCAAAAATAAAATAAAATAAAATAAAGCAGAATAAGGGTATGCAACTAAAATACGAGCAAGGGTCAGGTCTTTGTATTCATGACTAAGACACTGCACTTTATTCTGTCACTGAAAATCATTGAAGTGTTTAAAGCAAGTCAAAGGGTAAGATTTGTGTTTTCACAGAAAACCTTGTTGGATAGTAATGTGATGCCTTTGGGACAGCCTGGCACTCAGATCCTATGTTTGTCCTAACCTCAGTCTAAGTACTTGAGCTCAGCCTAAGATGAATGGACACTGGGAGGCTTGAAGTGTATGTAGATACAGTCCATGGCGACCATCGTGAAGAGCTTGGGTTACTGCATAGACAATGCGACATGTCATTTACCGTCAGATCTGGGAGATGCTGTGCTCTGGGGTCTGAGACAGTCTGATGGAGCTCTGCAGCTTTTAGGAACAGCAGGCATTGTTATGTATAGTTTTCAGAAACCCCTTCCAATCAGTCTCACCCTTTCTGTCAGTTAGAGGATAAACTCCATGTTTCTCAGCAGTCAGGTTGAGAGAGCAAAACAAAGAGGATGAAGACAAACTGAATTCTAGCTACTAATCTCTGAGATGCAGTATATAAATATGCCATATTCACTCTCTTTCATTTGAATCTGCCTTCCTGGGAAGAGACCATATGTCATAAAAAAATTCATAGTTTCTTTTAGATTAATCTTCAGTAGGAAGCCCAAAAGTATTAAATCTCAGTGCTCTCACATTTTTCTCCTCCCCTCATAAACAATTCAATTCAATTGGAATTAATATTTATCGAGTGCTAACACAATGCATGGCAATGTAGTGGATGCTGTAAGAGAACTGCTACCTAAAAGGGATAATACCCGTGTCCTACTTTAAGAAAACAGTCTGTTTTATATGAGACAATAGGAACAATATAGCAATAACAACCATTGCACCACAAGATAGGATCAAAAGTTATTTACTTCTGTCACCATTTATTAACCATCTGCCATATTCAAGGAAACCAATATGTCCTAAACCAAACTTGAGAAGGCTATGTTGAGGAAGACCAGAAAAAGGAATATAGATTTTGTTTGAATAAGAGAGTTGTGTCATGTGTAGAGAAATAGATTTGTGCTATACCTCATGTATGAATAAATGAGGCTATTCTTCTCAGCCAGGCAGAGGTGAATAGATCCTCATTTGTTGATTTATCTGGAGTGTTTTTGTTTGTTTGCTTTTGGTTAAGTGATCTTAGAGGTCTCTATACATTGCTTTATTTTGCCAAATTATACTGCCCAAACTAGCCCAGGATTATGTAAAATTTGGTTCAGTTGTTTTTCCAAAAACTCCAATAGATAAGAATACAGGCTCTGTCATTGCTTGGATTTAAATCCGGACTCCACCACTTATTAGGTTATTAGATCTTTTTGTCCTTCAGTTTCACCATCTACAAGATGAAGATAATCACTACATTTACATCATGTCAATATTGAGAGAATGAAATAAAATAATACCTGTAAAAACCTTAGTCTGGGACTGGCTTATAGTGTTCAATGAATGTGAGCTATTTTTCTCCTATAGTAATGTGGAAGAAATTAAGGTATGCATTCCCAAAAGCATATAGAACTATTTTTAGAGCTTTTTTTTTTTTTCATCAAGCCAACATTTTATAAACAGTAGATAGACCAGTGGATGGATGGGTGGATCGTGGATAAACAGATGATTGTAGCGATAGATAAAATAACAGGTTGCGTTCCCTGGGAAGGGTTATAAAAAGATGTGCATGCGGGAACTTTGTTGGGAGGTTAACAGGATCAGCTTCCTTATTCCTACAGCTTCCAGAGTCTGGGGAGCTGGTAGCCCTTACTTAACGAAATCCCTCTCTAGGGAATGCCCTTGTCTAAAGAAAGGTACCTCACCCAAGGCCATGACCCCTTTACACGAGCAGCCTGAATCCAGTGATTGATGTAGGAGGACAGGGGCCCAGTCTTTTTTTTTCCTCAGTTTGAGCGAACTCTGAGGAGTTATCCAGAATATCCCATAAAATAGACAAAGGCCTTTGGGTGAAGGCACTGAACTGTAACCTGCTGCTGCCCAATCCTGCTTTCTTCTCTTCCTCAGAGGTATTGATGCTGAGAGTGTGTAATCAAAGATCATGATTTAATGAAACTCATAAGATTTACTGCTTCACCAAGGACATTCTTAAGAAAAACTAGCTTTCCATCTTTCTGTGAGTGCCTGTGTCAGAGAAGAATATGAGAATACTAGTATAGTTTGGTTTGGTGCTACTGACTTTATTCCTGATGAGGCTGCTGCAGTTTTACCCATCAGAGTTTTGTACTATTTGTGCAAATATCAACCTAATGAAAAAATGCAAAAACATGTACTTAGTGCTGTTATGAAAATAATTTTAACCTCATGGACCCCTGAGAATGTCTTGGCCAATGGATTAGAAGTAAATATCCTACATTTATAGTCCTATAAAAGAACTTGAAGAAAGTGGTTTAGATTCTTTTAATACACCAAAATCTTGTTTTTTAAATGATACCACTTACCATTATTAGAACCATTATTACATGATGATTGACATGAAAGCAGTTAATCTAAATCTTCAAATGTTAGTGACAAAAATATTTTAAGATTAATTTTTAAAATAACTTGCATAATAGCCAAAAAGTAGAAGTAACTCCATCAACTGATGAATATACAAAAGGTATAGAAATCATCCAGCAATAAAATGAATAAATTATTGAAACACACTATGGGTGGATGAACCTTGAAAACATACTAGGTAAAAGAAGACAGTCACAAAAGACCACATATTGTGTTATTCCATTGAAGAGATACCCAGAACAGGCAAATAGATAGAGCTAGAAAGTAGATTAGTGGTTGCCCAGGGTGGTGGGAGGAGTTAGGGGAAGTGAGGACTTATTGCTGGTATGGATGGGTCTTTTCAGAGGAGATGATGAAAAAGTTCTAGAATTGATTTTGGTGATAGCTGTACATCTCCATGAATAAGATAAAAACTGAATTGTATACTTTAAATGATACATTGTATGGTACATTAATTATAATTCAATAAAAGTATTGAAAAGCAAATTGGTGCTTTGTGATACACTCAACATAGATAGAACATTAAATTTCAGCCCGGTCTTAAGTAACTATTTCTCTTCGTATTTGTAGGAGCATATATTGAGAAGTGATTTTTCAGGAAAGTGAGAAGGGAATTTTCTGACTCATTAAAATTGAAAAAAAACACGTTATAACAGTAATAACAAGGATGTATTAAATAGTAACTATTATTAAATTAAGCGAGGAGCTGTGCTGTCCGCTTTGTATGTGATTCTCCCTGCAATTCTGAGTTAGATAACTCTGTTCCCATCGTGTAGATAAGGAAACAGACTCTCGAGTTTTCAGGTGCCCCATTAACATTCCTTACTACTTTAAAATTCTACTTGACAAGAATTATGATAGGAGGTAACTCCATTTTTGAATAGGTAAAAGAGCCAACTTTTAAACTTCAGTGTACTTCATTCTAGGCCAAAATAACTTATACTTTCAATTCCACTCAAAGGTTTCAAGATTCCTAATAGAAGAGTGGTAGGTAGTGTACATGATAGAAGAGGCAGATTTCATCTCATAGTGTACTGTCTAAGAAGATGGATTTGAAACATAAAGAGCTAATAACACCAAAGATTTTCTTTGCTAGGTCATCCTTTATACATTAGTTATACAGAAGCGCCTGCTTAAATGGATATTCTTGCTGTAAGAGTGTTTTTTTAAGAGAGGGCTTTTTCCTCTTACTCTGCACTTGAGTTGGGAGATATTATCAGAGAGCTATCAGACAGGTAAGTTGATACAGCAAGACAAAGTTTATTTCGTTTGTAGTATAAGCTTATTCATTTACCTGAACAATGAATCATCATTGTATAGGAGACTGTGTCACCATGACAGCTAGGGTCAGATCGTCTCTGTCCTGAAGCTGCACTATGGTTTGAAATTAGATATGTATTCATAAAAACTGCTTTAACTTTTAAAGTTTTTAAGTTTCTCTTATTTGTGCTTCTAATGTATAGCATAAAATAATATAGCCCTACAATCTCCTGCTAGATATTCATTTTAATATCATTCATAAATAAATGTTGCCTGATGTATAAAAAAATAATTTTTCATGTTTCTCTATAACTCCATTAAAAACAACAATCTCCAAATAACTAAGTTGAATAATATGCATTATTTTTAAAACTTAAAATATTTTTGTTTTTATTTCCTCTAATTTCAAGGGTACTATCTGTATATTATTTGTATCTGGTCTTGTTGGTGCATACATTTTGCTCAGATAACAACTGGATATTTTTTAACTCTTTAAAATAAAAGCATTTTTTTAAAATCAAGGCAGAGGGAATAAGACAGGATCGATTACTTTGATGGGCTTGCTACTAATACCATTCCTGACTCATTCTCCACATTATTTAATCTAATCCTTCCAACCAGGAGCTAAAATAGCCTCATTTTTCTGTCAATTGCCAACAACGTTTCTATCTTCCCTATATAATGAAAAAAATGGAAAAATCTATTTATTTTCTGTTTGCATGTGCTTTTTTTCATTCTTCTGCTGCTTTCCTATACTTGTTTCTTGTTTATACCATCACTTTTTTTTCCTGAGTCACCTGGCCTGACTACTATTTTTTACAGTATCTCCAGTTATCACACAGGTTTTATCCAGTCCTAGATAAATACAGCTGCCCTTCTACCCAGCTGTACAGCTGGTTCAAAGCTCACAACTGTGGAAAGTGGATTCTATTTGTTTGGTAGCCTTTTTTTGGCAGCCTTTGCTCTTACTTTATTTTACTTTAGTTCTCTCCTATTACCTAAGTTTTTGAAATCACTTTGTTCTGAGAGTTAATTTGGTTGATTTCCTTCTGTCCTTTGTTTAGTTGTCCTTCATTACTTCCAGTGAGATTTTCCCATTTCTTTAAATGTCAAACAAATTCTTACTTTTCCTTATGAACATAGTCAGTGATCAGCAAACTTGATGCTTATCTTCATTTGATCCAATAAAATAAATGTAAGGATCTTATTTAATACACACACGCACACATTGCATTAAATCAATTTAAACAATTGTGATTCTCTTGCAGAAGCATGATGGCCACTTCACAGTCATCCAGTTGGTCGGAATGCTCCGAGGCATTGCGTCCGGCATGAAGTATCTTTCTGATATGGGTTATGTTCATCGAGACCTAGCAGCTCGGAATATATTGGTCAATAGCAACTTAGTATGCAAAGTTTCTGATTTTGGTCTCTCCAGAGTGCTGGAAGATGAGCCAGAAGCTGCTTATACGACAACTGTAAGTTTATATGCCCTTTCTTCATATAGTTTGTTTACTTTTATTGTTTTTAAAGTTATTAGAGTAATTATGTTTCTGCCTCCCTAATTTTCTGCTTGTATTTATTACTTTGCTAATTTGACATCGTTATTTAATTGAGAAGTATTTGCTTTGGATGTCTAGGTTATAACAACAACAACAAAAAAGAAAACAAAGACTTTTCATAATTGACTGTTTTCTTTCTTTCGTTGTACTGGGACTTTAACATCATGCTTAACAGCCATGTCATGACTGGATGTTATAACATGGGCTGAAGTATCTTCGATGATTTAATAATTTTCTTTAAATAGAGTTCTGTGTATCTAAATGGTATAATTAATTACTAACTCAGTAATAGTGAGGAACCAGTGACTATGAAATGACTTTTTTTCCAAATGTTTTTGAATGATCTGCTCATACTTAGAATGAACAATATGGGTTTCTTTGGAGATATATAAGTACACTCTAAACCTTTTCCTAAATGATGCTTGGAGAAAATGTGAGCAGAAATGCAAGTTTAAAACTTTAGAACCAAACTGTCATCCACAAATTGTATCACTTCAATTTGTCCTATGAATAGTGTAAATATTTCTGACTCCCCTAAATCAATTCATTTCATCGATCTTGTTGGTTATTGTTTTGAGGAATTTGGTCTCAAAGTCTCTGTTGTGCTATCTTCAAGCTACTAATTTGTAAAGTTATATTCTGTTATTTTTTTAAACAAATCTTCACCGTTAACTCATTTGGCAGTCAGTTTCAATGAAAAAGAAGTCATTAAAGCTACTCAAAATATTTTTATTATATTCTCATTTTCTCACTTTATACATTTTTTAAAAGATGCAACTTCATTATTGAGTTCCTTTTTATTTCATGCTCTATGAGTTGTTTTGAAACTTTGCTGTATTCAGTTACTCCAGAATAAAATGCAACTTTAATATTGTGAATGGAATATTTTATGCATTACTATATTTGCTTTGTAGAAATGTTCTCTATTAATTTACCAATGACATTTTTCAGTTTCTTCAACAAAGAAATACAGTTCTAAGGAAAATAAATTAATTTCTCATTGTCTGATATATAAAGTAGCCGTGTAGCAGTATCTATTGATCTTTTAATTTGACCAAAAAGCTTCATAAAAATAAGTCTATCAGTTCTGAAAACATTTTGTTCACTTTAGAACAAGCAGTATTTTCAACTCCATTTTTAAATTGGAAAATATCATAATTATTTTCACTTCTCTCAAGGTCTTTATTTTCATTTATCTTTACAAATTTTAACTTAAAACAACTTTTGAAGTTATAGAACAATGAATATAAAATTTTTCCATTAAGCACATTATTTCCAATGCTGAAGAATAATGTTTAAAAGTATTATATAAATATTCAAAATGTAATATTTATAAAAATTGCAACAAATACAATCTACTAAAAAATAAAATATCATGGGAAATTACTAGACTCTTTGTGGCAGTAAGCCTATATAGATAGACTTGAAATTTAATAAAATAATATTTTAAGTGCTTTTTAAAATGGTAAGCTTATAACTAAATGTAAGATACTGATGAAATGCAGATTACTGAAATTTTTATGCATATGTAAGTTTTGTTACATCAAATCTAACAGGCAGACTCCGTCTTATGTGATTATAAAGACTAAGAGGCCTAGGACAGTGCTGTTTAAAATTTAGATTGGACCCCAGACTTAAATAGCAGATTTGGTAACCAGAATATTAACACTCTAAAAACTGCCTTTGAAAAGTTGTAGATTATGTCTTGATTAAAAAATAAGTCTCTGAATTTAGAAGGTATCAATTAACTGGTAAATAATATAATCAAGTTTTTTTTTTAAGTCTCAGAACTATTTACTGTTCAGAGGTTTGACTTTATAATGAACACGGGCATTCAACACTTAAAATAGTAAAGCTCTTGCCTTTAAAGACTTTATACTTTGATAGGGAAGAAGGCTCATGCTGCCTTGCAATTCAATACAGTAAGTGTTGTCATGGGGGACTTAAAAAGAAGTATAGAAGTACCAAAAAGCAGAGTTTGAAGAAGGCTTCCCAAAAGGTCAAAATTTGAACCAAATCTTAGGAGAATTTATTAGGCTGACAAGTGGAGGAAAGGTAGTCCAGATGGAGGAAGAAGAAAGAGAAAAGACATGGAAATGCAAAAAAGTGAATGGGCATATCGATGAAAATTTGGGGCCAAGGGCAATAGAGGGGCCAATTTTCCTGGAATAATTGTAAAGGTACCTGAGTGGCACTCCAAGAAATTTGAAGGCTTTTGTATAGCAACTAGGAGACAGACACTGATTTATTTAAACAGGAAATAACAAAAATAAATGCATGTCTTACAAGATATTATTGGGGCCGGGTGTGGTGGCTCACACCTGTTATCCCAGCACTTTGGGAAGCTGAGGTGGGCAGATCACCTGAGATCAGAAGCTAGAGACCAGCCTGACCAATATGGAGAAACCCCATCTCTACTAAAAATACAAAAAAAAAAAATTAGCCAGGTGTGGTGACGCACGCCTGTAATCCCAGCTGCTTGGGAGGCTGAGGCAGAAGAATCACTTGAACTCGGGAGGCAGAGGTTGCAGTGAACCGAGATCATGCCATTGAACTACAGCCTGGGCAACAAGAGTGAAACTCCATGTCAAAAAAAAAAAAAAAAAAGAAAAGATATTATTGACAACAGTGTGAAGAAAGGAAGGAGAGTTTGAAGGACAGGATAACTAGCAGCAGACAGACCAGTTAGGCATTACTGCAATAAACCAGAATGATCATATGGCTTTAATTAAGGCAGTGACAGTTGGAATAAAGAGGAGGGATGAGAAATAACATAAATTAACATATGTTGTACATTATATGTTCATTATGATTCAATAACTAAATTGGATATGAATTGTAAGGAAGAAGGAGGATTTAAAGATGGCACTAGCATTTCCAGATTGAACAACTGGTTAAATGGAGATGCTGTTAATCAAGACAGAGAATCCCTATTAGAGAAGACCTGGCTAATGGCATTAGATTACAAAGCAAAAGTATAACAAAAGATATTCTATTATAACAAAATTATGATAGACAGATATTCTGTCTCAAAGGCGAGATAATGCCAAATGATCACTGGCATTCTGTCAAAACTTTGTTTATAAATTTTAGAGCTTTCTATGAATGTATTTAGTCCCCAAACACAGAGGACAAAATATATATATATATATATATACACACACACAAATATATATATATATATATGTATAATTCAGGTTTTTTAAGTTGTATCTATATATAACATTTTTGAACATTTATTTTACCTTAGATGATTTTGACTTTTTTCTCTTGCTGCTTAACTATAATTGTTATTTGCTCACTATGTGTAAACTTTTTTTTTTCTTTTCTTTTTTTTTTCTTTTTTTTTTTTTGAGACAGAGTCTCGCTCTGTCTGTGAGTGAGTGAGTGGCGCAGTCTCGGCTCACTGCAAGCTCCGCCTCCCGGGTTCACGCCATTCTCCTGCCTCAGCCTCCCGAGTAGCTGGGACTACAGGCGCCCGCCACCTCGCCTGGCTAGTTTTTTTGTATTTTTTTTAGTAGAGACGGGATTTCACCGTGTTAACCAGGATGGTCTCGATCTCCTGACCTCGTGATCCGCCCGTCTCGGCCTCCGTAAATGTTTTTATAATCTATGTCAGGAAGGATTTGGAGGAAAGAGAGCCTAGGAGGGCTTAGAAACAGGAAGACATGATAGATAAAGGTTAGGTTTTGTGGGGCCGTTGTCGGGGTGAGGTTTGTAATCTTCAAGAAAAAAATATCTTTAGAACAGTATGCTACATGGAAGCTATCCTTTTCTAATCCAAATAGGGGCAGAATAGACATTTTCCATTAAAATGACTGCCAATTTAGAGACCCACAAATCACAACAAAGAGCCATCAGAACTGGTTAAAGAAGACAGTCAGGGAGGCTTGGGTGAGCAGTGCGAGCCTAGCTCTGGTTATGGTACTGCACTGGTCCTCATGTGGAAGAGAAGCAGAAGGACCGTGGGATCCAGAGTGGTCAGACCAGAAAGCAATGTGACAAGAGAGATTACCCTCCAACAGTGAGTCTTTCAGAGCCCCATTTAAAAATCGTATACATGTAATATGTAAGACAGTATTAGCCACATTTCAAAATACACTGAAGTAAATAAAGAATGAGATTTACACCTAAATATAAGTAGAAATTCTAATATTTTCTTCTTCGACTTGAGTGTTCTGCCTGCCATGCTCTAGGTCTAAGACATATTCATTCACTGTGTACTTTACACTGTTTATTATGGAGCTACCGTATTTCAGGCACTATTCGTTGGAGGGCCAATTGTGAAACAACTTCGCTAATTATCAGTCCCAAAAAAGGACTCCCATTGCATGAGGAAAATAGCAAAGATCATCACTATGCCAACCACCAGAAATGGGAGTCCATATATACTTATGCCCATTGTATCCTGGGCTACTATGTAGGTCCACGGTGCACTGGTTACCTATTTGCCTAAATCCAGTGAAAGAAAAAATGTTCACAAGTTATGTGAACTGGGTTTCTTTCTTATAGATAATTAACAAGGGACAGAAGTCTTGAATCCATTGTGTGTGAATCCCCCAAGGCTGAAGAAAGCTGAACAGGAAAGATGTAGTCTTGATGCCAATGTCCCACTTTCACAGCTGAGGGACTCTGAAAGGCAGCCCATCTTGGATTATATACCTCAGGGGCCACATGACATACTGGGCAAAGCTGTAAAGGACATCCTGCTCCCAGGGAAGAGAAGAACAAAACTCAGACTGTCCCATGCAGTTCTTTCCTAACTCAAGCTATTCAATTTCCTAAGACGGACAGGTTTCAGGCTGTTCCTCCCTATCTGAGGATATTGCATTCCCTGCACATTCTACTGTTATTCTTCACAAGCAAGATAGCAAAGAGAGCTGGGTTGGTCCAAGACCACTCAAAGAACTCTACTGCACCACTAACCAAAAATAAAGGGATTATTGAGAACAGATAAATGGCTACACAAGAATAAGACCGAGAGTAACCAAATAAGGCATATAATGAAACTCATATATTGTCCAAGAGTGGACAGTGCAGCATAAAAGGCAACAAGAGTTTAGCAGAAGATTTTTCTGATATAGCATGTAAGCCCTGAATTAAAATACATCAGGTATCAAGTCTTTTATAAGGAACTTTAAAATCTGATAATGGCATGGAAACCAAGAAATGTGTGTTGTGGGCCATGATAGAAGGAAATAAATGCACAAAAATCGGATTTAGATGTGAACTGAGGCCTTGTTTTTACATGCCAATTCTATGATGAGATTACAAAGCACTTAGGAGAGATTAGTGAATGATTAGGGTCCATACTTAACAATAGATATATAATTAGTGTTATGTGGCTAAATTAATTTGCATAAAAGTTACTGATAGTTCACATTGTTTCTCCATCTGATTATATGGTCTCCTGTCTGGTTATAATTTAGGTGCTAAGAAATCGCTGCCTTTTCTGAGTTTGACACCCATTCACATGGACAACTGTTTTATAACCGGTTCCAGAGGAGGGACTCTCTCATTTGAATATTGCTAGGCAACCCAGTCTTAAACTTACATTGAAAATGCTAAGCCTCTTTGCTCTCAATTATGGAAATGAGGTCCTATTTACCTAAAAAGAACATTAAAAGATATATTATGGTGCGCATTCATCCATTTTAAGAGATAAGTTTCATTTAAAATATAATGGCAGTTAATGTTCAGATTTTTAAAAAATAATTCTCATGAGTAAACTTCTTTTATTATATTTTGAAGATCAAAGTAAAATGGAAGAATCCTTTACTGCAATACTTGTTAAAAATTTTATGAGTCCTTGATTTTAACTTTCAATTGCATCGATTTTGTGTTATCCATGGCAAATTTTCGTTTTGTTTCTTTGACAGCAGCAATTCAGTGGAAGTACTTTCTTTGTTGAAATACAGAGCCTCATCACTGACAATATATAATCTGCATAATTACAGTTCTGTTAACATCTTAATTCTGTTTACTTTGCATTCATAGGAACTCTTCCAAGCTCTAACGCTTAACCTCTGCTATTCTCCATAAATTCTGAGAAAAGTCAAATTTTCCATCCATCTAAGAAGACATAGCCTATACCCAACATGGAGATAATTATAAAAAGTAATGAAGCAGCATGAGGGGAAGGTATTTAATGTGTGTTTTAAAGTTGGGAGACATTCACCTTCACCTGAGTTAGGTGTTTGTGAATTGGCTTGACTTTTTGAAGTTAATTTTTAAGCCTTGAACATGTCCAACTTTAAGAACAAATATTTTAACACAAGTGAGATCTGCCTTTAAGTACTTTCATTAACACGGGAAAATGAGATTTGTCTGGAGATCATGCTTAACCTTTTAGTAAAACATACTCAGAACTTTCACTCACTTTGTCTCTTAAAGGGTTGGTGTAAAAAATTTGCAGCAAGAAAAAAAATGAAAGGTTTCAATTACAATTATATAATAACAAATGCACTGAATAAAAGGACTCACACTGAAAAAATGTTACTGATTTCTTGGATTCTAAAGAATAAAACTTTATCCATTGAAATTCTACCACAGGATTCTCTGTCATCAAGTCACTGGTAGTAGGGCTGACACTGTGTGAAGATGCAGTATGTGGTAAAATGCATTACACTAACTCTACCCTAGTTCAACTGGGTCTAAGCTGAAAAATTACTTGTACCCAATTTTTCTTTAAGGCTTGACCAAGCTAAAAATGGGGGGGGGTGGTTGACTGCTTTAGGCACAAAACAGGCACTTAGGTAGAAAATCATGAAACCAAATGTGTTAGTCTTTTTTCATGCTGCTAATAAAGACGTATCTGAGACTGGGTGATTTATAAAGGACAGAGGTTTAATTGACTCACAGTTTCATATGGCTGGTGAGGCCTCACTAACATGGCAGAAGTGAAGGAGAAACAAAGTCACGTATTACATGGTGACAGGCAAGAGAGAACATTTGTAGGGGAACTCCCATTCATAAAATCATCAGATCTCGTGATGGTTACTACCACGACAACAGTATGGGGGAAACCACCCCATGATTCAGTTATCTCCATCTGGCCCTGCCCTTGACACATGAGGATTATTACAACTCTTGAGATTTGGGTGGGGACACAGCAAAACCAAATAACCTACTAACATAGCATAAGCTACATATAGCAGCATAAATAGAATATAAGAACAAGTTCCTTCAGAGAATTCACTGGGAAGTTCAAAGAAAGGAAATGGCCCTTTTTTTTAGACAAACCTAAATTCAGCCACATAAGAATAAAGAAAAGTGAGAAAAATAGCAGCATTATCAGAATGCTATGATGTGAAGATTTAAATAACTTATTGTTCAGTAAAAGAGGTGGTAAGGAAATAAACCTTGGAAAAGTGAAAAACGTTAAAATCCAGGCTAGATAAAGCAAATTCATCTATTAAGAAAGGAGCTATGCCACTTGGGAAAAACAACAAAATAACTATTCACACACAAAAAAAGTAGTTCTATGATAGATACTCTGCTAGTAGTCAATCAAAACCAGTCAAGTGTATTCACCATTATAATTCACTGATGAGGAAGAAATCGATGTGCCAATACTAGGTTTCCTAAACTCACAGGAAAACAGTGCTCTTGATCCAGCAAATGTTTGAAAGATTAATTCTTGAAGAGAAAATCTGACAGTTTTTATACACTTTTTCAATATAAACATTTTGTAAAGGATATTCTAATTATCTAATACAAAAGATATATTCTTTTTTTTATTATTATACTTTAAGTTCTAGGGTACATGTGCATAACGTGCAGGTTTGTTACATATGTATACTTGTGCCATGTTAGTGTGCTGCACCCATCAACTCGTCAGCACCCATCAATTCGTCATTTATATCAGGTGTACCTCCCAATGCAATCCCTCCCCCCTCCCCCTTCCCCATAATAGGCCCCGGTGTGTGATGTTCCCCTTCCCGAGTCCAAGTGATCTCATTGTTCAGTTCCCACCTATGAGTGAGAACATGCGGTGTTTGGTTTTCTGTTCTTGTGATAGTTTGCTAAGAATGATGGTTTCCAGCTGCATCCATGTCCCTACAAAGGACGCAAACTCATCCTTTTTTATGGCTGCATAATATTCCATGGTGTATATGTGCCACATTTTCTTAATCCAGTCTGTCACAGATTCCAAGTCTTTGCTATTGTGAATAGTGCCGCAATAAACATACGTGTGCATGTGTCTTTATAGCAGCATGATTTATAATCCTTTGGGTATACACCCAGTAGTGGGATGGCTGGGTCATATGGTACATCTAGTTCTAGATCCTTGAGGAATTGCCATACTGTTTCACATAATGATTGAACTAGTTTACAATCCCACCAACAGTGTAAAAGTGTTCCTATTTCTCCACATCCTCTCCAACACCTGTTGTTGCCTGACTTTTTAATGATTGCCATTCTAACTGCTGTGAGATGGTATCTCATTGTGGTTTTGGTTTGCATTTCTCTGATGGCCAGTGATGATGAGCATTTTTTCATGTGTCTGTTGGCTGTATGAATGTCTTCTTTTGAGAAATGTCTGTTCATATCCTTTGCCCACTTTTTGATGGGGTTGTTTGTTTTTTTCTTGTAAATTTGTTTGAGTTCTTTGTAGATTCTGGATATTAGCCCTTTGTCAGATGAGTAGATTGCAAAAACTTTCTCCCATTCTGTAGGTTGCCTGTTCACTCTGATGGTAGTTTCTTTTGCTGTGCAGAAGCTCTTTAGTTTAATGAGATCCCATTTGTCAATTTTGGCTTTTGCTGCTGTTGCTTTTTATGTTTTAGACATGAAGTGCTTGCCCATGCCTATGTCCTGAATGGTATTACCTAGGTTTTCTTCTAGGGTTTTTATGGTATTAGGTCTAACATTTAAGTCTCTAATCCATCTTGAATTAATTTTCGTATAAAGAGTAAGGAAAGGATCCAGTTTCAGCTTTCTACTTATGGCTAGCCAATTTTCCCATCACCATTTATTAAATAGGGAATCCTTTCCCAATTTCTTGTTTCTCTCAGGTTTGTCAAAGATCAGATGGCTATAGATGTGTGGTATTATTCCTGAGGACTCTGTTCTGTTCCATTGGTCTATATCTCTGTTTTGGTACCAGTACCATGCTGTTTTGGTTACTGTAGCCTTGTAGGATAGTTTGAAGTCAGGTAGCGTGATGCCTCCAGCTTTGTTCTTTTGACTTAGGATTGTCTTGGCAATGCAGGCTCTTTTTTGGTTCCATATGAACTTTAAAGCAATTTTTTCCAATTCTGTGAAGAAACTCATTGGTAGCTTAATGGGGATGGCATTGAATCTATAAATAACCTTGGGCAGTATGGCCATTTTCACGATATTGATTCTTCCTATCCATGAGCATGGTCTGTTCTTCCATTTGTTTGTGTCCTCTTTGATTTCACTGAGCAGTGGTTTGTAGTTCTCCTTGAAGAGGTCCTTTACATCCCTTGTAAGTTGGATTCCTAGGTATTTGATTCTCTTTGAAGCAATTGTGAATGGAAGTTCATTCCTGATTTGGCTCTCTGCTTGTCTGTTACTGGTGTATAAGAATGCTTGTGATTTTTGCACATTAATTTTGTATCCTGAGACTTTGCTGAAGTTGCTTATCAGCTTAAGGAGATTTTGGGCTGAGACAGTGGGGTTTTCTAAATATACAATCATGTCATCTGCAAACAGGGACAATTTGACTTCTTCTTTTCCTAACTGAATACCCTTGATTTCTTTCTCTTGCCTGATTGCCCTAGCCAGAACTTCCAACACTATGTTGAATAGGAGTGGTGAGAGAGGGCATCCCCGTCTTGTGCCAGTTTTCAAAGGGAATTTTTCCAGTTTTTGCCCATCCAGTATGATATTGGCTGTGGGTTTGTCATAAATAGCTCTTATTATTTTGAGATACGTTCCATCAATACCGAATTTGTTGAGCGTTTTTAGCATGAAGGGCTGTTGAATTTTGTCAGAAGCCTTTTCTGCATCTATTGAAATAATCATGTGGTTCTTGTCTTTGGTTCTGTTTATATGCTAGATTACGTTTATTGATTTGCGAATGTTGAACCAGCCTTGCATCCCAGGGATGAAGCCCACTTGATCATGGTGCATAAGCTTTTTGATGTGCTGCTGAATCCGGTTTGCCAGTATTTTATTGAGGATTTTTGCATCGATGTTCATCAGGGATATTGGTCTAAAATTCTCTTTTTTTGTTGTGTCTCTGCCAGGCTTTGGTATCAGGATGATGTTGGCCTCATGAAATGAGTTAGGGAGGATTCCGTCTTTTTCTATGGATTGGAATAGTTTCAGAAGGAATGGTACCAGCTCCTCCTTGTACCTCTGGTAGAATTCAGCTGTGAATCCATCTGGTCCTGGACTTTTTTTGGTTGGTAGGCTATTAATTATTGCCAATTTCAGAGCCTGCTATTGGTCTATTCAGGGATTCAACTTCTTCCTGGTTTAGTCTTGGGATAGTGTAAGTGTCCAGGAAATTGTCCATTTCTTCTAGATTTTCTAGTTGATTTGCGTAGAGGTGTTTATAGTATTCTCTGATGGCAGTTTGTATTTCTGTAGGGTCGGTGGTGATATCCCCTTTATCATTTTTTATTGCGTCTATTTGATTCTTCTCTCTTTTCTTCTTTATCAGTCTTGCTAGCGGTCTGTCAATTTTGTTGACTTTTTCAAAAAACCAACTCCTGGGTTCATTGATTTTTTGGAGGGTTTTTTGTGTCTCTATCTCCTTCAGTTCTGCTTGATCTTAGTTATTTCTTGCCTTCTGCTAGCTTTTGAATGTGTTTACTCTTGCTTCTCCAGTTCTTTTAATTATGATGTTAGAGTGTCAATTTTAGATCTTTCCAGCTTTCTCTTGTGGGCATTTAGTGCTATAAATTTCCCTCTACACACTGCTTTAAATGTGTCCCAGAGATTCTGGTATGTTGTACCTTGTTCTCATTGGTTTCAAAGAACATCTTTATTTCTGCCTTCATTTCGTTTTGTACCCAGTAGTCATTCAGGAGCAGGTTGTTCAGTTTCCATGTAGTTGAGTGGTTTTGATTGAGTTTCTTAGTCCTGAGTTCTAGTTTGATTGCACTGTGGTCTGAGAGACAGTTTGTTATAATTTCTGTTCTTGTACATTTGCTAAGGAGTGCTTTACTTCCAATTATGTGGTCAATTTTGGAATAAGTGCGATGTGGTGCTGAGAAGAATGTATATTCTGTTGATTTGGGGTGGAGAGTTCTATAGATGTCTATTAGGTCCGCTTGGTGCAGAGATGAGTTCAATTCCTGGATATCCTTGTTAACTTTCTGTCTCGTTGATCTGTCTAATGTTGACAGTGGAGTGTTGAAGTCTCCCATTATTATTGTATGGGAGTCTAAGTCTCTTTGTAAGTCTCTAAGGACTTGCTTTATGAATCTGGGTGCTCCTGTATTGGGTGCCTATATATTTAGGATAGTTAGCTCTTCCTGTTGAATTGATCCCTTTACCATTATGTAATGGCCTTCTTTGTCTCTTTTGATCTTTGATGGTTTAAAGTCTGTTTTTTCAGAGACTAGGATTGCAACCCCTGCTTTTTTTTGTTCTCCATTTGCTTGGTAGATCTTCCTCCATCCCTTTATTTTGAGCCTATGTATGTCTCTGCATGTGAGATGGGTCTCCTGAAGACAGCAGGCTGATGGGTCTTGACTCTTTATCCAGTTTGCCAGTCTGTGTCTTTTAATTGGAGCATTTAGTCCATTTACATTTGAGGTTAATATTGTTATGTGTGAACTTGATCCTGCCATTATGATATTAACTGGTTATTTTGCTCATTAGTTGATGCAGTTTCTTCCTAGCCTCAATGGTCTTTACATTTTGGCATGTTATTGCAATGGCTGGTACTGGTTGTTCCTTTCCAAAAACGGGCTTCCTTCTGGGTCTCTTGTAAGGCAGGCCTGGTGGTGACAAAATCTCTAAGCATTTGCTTATCTGTAAAGGATTTTATTTCTCCTTCACTGATGAAACTTAGTTTGGCTGGATATGAAATTCTGGGTTTAAAATTCTTTTCTTTAAGAATGTTGAATATTGGCCCCCACTCTCTTCTGGCTTGTAGAGTTTCTGCCGAGAGATCTGCTGTTAGTCTGATGGGCTTCCCTTTGTGGGTAACCCGACCTTTCTCTCTGGCTGCCCTTAAGATTTTTTCCTTCATTTCAACTTTGGTGAATCTGGCAATTATGTGTCTTGGAGTTGCTCTTCTGGAGGAGTATCTTTGTGGCATTCTCTGTATTTCCTGAATTTGAATGTTGGCCTGCCCTACTAGGTTGGGGAAGTTCTCCTGGATGATATCCTGAAGAGTGTTTTCCAACTTGGTTCCATTTTCCCCCTCACTTTCAGGCACCCCAATCAGACGTAGATTTGGTCTTTTTACATAATCCCATATTTCTTGCAGGCTTTGTTCATTTCTTTTTCTTCTTTTTTCTTTTGGTTTCTCTTCTCGTTTCATTTCATTCATTTGATCCTCCATCGCTGATACTCTTTCTTCCAGTTGATCGAGTCAGTTACTGAAGCTTGTGCATTTGTCACATATTTCTCGTGTCATGGTTTTCATCTCTGTCATTTTGTTTATGACCTTCTCTGCATTAATTATTCTAGCTGTCAATTCTTCCACTCTTTTTTCAAGATTTTTAGTTTCTTTGTGCTGGGTACGTAATTCCTCCTTTAGCTCTGTGAAGTTTGATGGACTGAAGCCTTCTTCTCTCATCTCATCAAAGTCATTCTCTGACCAGCTTTGATCCATTGCTGGCGATGAGCTGCGCTCCTTTGCAGGGGAGATGCGCTCTTATTTTTTGAATTTCCAGCTTTTCTGCCCTGCTTCTTCCCCATCTTTGTGGTTTTATCTGCCTCTGGTCTTTGTTGATGGTGACGTACTGATGGGGTTTTGGTATAGGTGTTCTTCCTGTTCGATAGTTTTCCTTCTAATAGTCAGGACCCTCAGCTGTAGGTCTGTTGGAGATTGCTTGAGGTCCACTCCAGACCCTGTTTGCCTGGGTGTCAGCAGCAGAGGTTGCAGAAGATAGAATATTGCTGAACAGCGAGTGTACCTGTCGGATTCTTACTTTGGAAGCTTCCTCTTAGGGGTGTACTCCACCCTGTGAGGTGTGGGGTGTCAGACTGCCCCTAGTGGGGGATGTCTCCCAGTTAGGCTACTCAGGGGTCAGGGACCCACTTGAGCAGGCAGTCTGTCTGTTCTCAGATCTCAACCTCCCTGTTGTGAGATCCACTGCTCTCTTCAAAGCTGTCAGACAGAGTCGTTTGCATCTGCACAGGTTTCTGCTGCTTTTGTTGTTGTTGTTTAGCTGTGCCTGGTCCCCAGAGGTGGAATCTACAGAGACAGGCAGGTTTCCTTGAGCTGCTGTGAGCTCCACCCAGATCGAGCTTCCCAGTGGCTTTGTTTACCTACTTAAGCCTCAGCAATGGCGGGCACCCCTCCCCCAGCCTTGCTGCTGCTGCCTTGCGGTTAGATCACAGACTGCTGTGCTAGCAATGAGGGAGGCTCCGTGGTCGTGGGACTCTCCCGGCCAGGTGTGGGTATAATCTCCTGGTGTGCCCGTTTGCTTAAAGCGCAGTATTGGGGTGGGATTTACCCAGTTTTCCAGGTGTTGTGTGTCTCAGTTCCCCTGGCTAGGAAAAGGGATTCCCTTCCCCCTTGCACTTCCCAGGTGAGGCGATGCCTCGCCCTGCTTCAGCTCTCGCTGGTTGGGCTGCAGCAGCTGACCAGCACCGATTGTCTGGCACTCCCTAGTGAGATGACCCCAGTACCTCAGTTGAAAATGCAGAAATCACCGGTCTTCTGTGTCGCTTGCGCTGGGAGTTGGAGACTGGAGCTGTTCCTATTCGGCCATCTTGCTCCGCCCCTAAAAAGATATATTCTTAAAAATTAGTAGTCTCCACATCTAGAGCCCATTTGTCAGAGAGCAGATTCATCACAATGGAGATGAAAAAGAAACATACGTAACAAACAAGACAGAATATGTGCTAAATGCATGGTAAGAGTATTCGATAACTGTTTGAGGTGTGAACACCGTAAACATCAGCTTGGATCATAGGCATAGAGACCCAAAATCTTAATGGTACTTGTCTGAGATGGTAGTTTCAGAAGGACATGGAACTTTTATGAGATACACTTCTTAGGTGAACTGACAATGGTAGATGTTAAGCATATGATGGAAAATGGGAATTGATACAATACCAAAGGAAATTACTGCATAAAGAATTACTTCCTGAAAAGCCCTCATCTATGAAGCTTAGGAAACAACAGTTGGTGATCATTACAGAGTGATTTTTAGTAAAAACAAATGAAAGATTTTGAGATTATCATACACAAAGGAAAAAATGACTGATAAAATGGGAGCTTCATCAAAAATTTTGAAAATGGACAGATCCATCTGGCTCAGTCATATATACTATTAAGAGGGCAAGTCAGGCTTTGAGAAAACCTCTGTATTTTATTTGTGCAAAGCACATACAAAAAAAAACCTAAAAATCAAAAACAAGAAGTCCTTCTTACATGTAATAAGCCTTTTGTCTCTTCAATGTGTGTTTCAAAGAGAGGACTCTACTCGGGAGGCTGAGGCAGGAGAATTGCTTGAACCTGGGAAGCAGAGATTGCAGTGAGCCGAATTCGTGTCACTGCATTCCAGCCTGGGCAACAGAAAGAGACTCCATCTCAAAAAAAAAGGAGCAGACTCTAAGACATAGACTTGGGAAATCATTATTTAACACAGGAGCACGCTGAGAAACTCCAACTTTCTTTTCAGCACTCAAGATTTGGTGTATCACTTAGAAGGGGTTGTTTTGTTTCAATTTTGTCCTAAGATAACATTTCCTATAGATTTGTGATGAGCAAGAGATTTTTATCTATTACATTTTTTAAAGCTTCTCAACACCTACAGTAATATACTACTTAATGCCTTCTTTATTAATTGCTGATAATAAAACCAATAAGAAATAGAAAGAAAGTGATTGAAATTATAAGAACATTGTCTTTAGTACAATTACGTTCATTTTTTCTCTGATATCATTGTTAATCACAACCCACCAATCTGTAAACCTAAAACAATCTTTAACATATCGCAAAAGAAATGAAAAATCTGCCATAGAAAGAAGTAAATGTAGCAAATGTTAAAGCACTTACAATGATGGGTTAGGACATTCACAAGCAGACAAGAAAATTCACAAGCAGAGGGGAAAAGTCTCTAAAAGCATATTTAACACAAAAGGATATCTGTAGGCTTGATAAGATCCAAGAAAAATGATTTATAAAATCATAGAATACATAATATTTTAATACTTATAAGTATCTGCAATACATCTAGTCCTTCTAACCTAAATGCTAATCAGTGAGGAATAATCAAATGCCAGTCACAATTCTCAAGATATTTTCTGTACAGTTTGATGAATAAGAATCTCATGAAATGCCAAGTGCTGTTTGCTCATGTGTTAGCAACATTCAGCATTGTCTAATTGAGTAACTCTCCCTGTTCCCATGATTCTAGAACAAACCCAGACTAAATTGATTTACTGAGGAAGATCAATCAGCACATGTCCAGCAAGCAGAGTACAATGTCATTGCCCCATCTTGCTTGTACAGAAAAAAAGACAAAGTAAAACTGTATACAAACATGCTGACTTTATTTATTTCTTTTTTTTTTTTTTTTTTGGTAATTTTTTTTTTAGGTTCAGAGGGTACATGTGCAGGTTTGTTACGTGGGTACATCGTGTGTCACTAAAGTTTGGTGTATGAATGATCCCATCACCCAGATAGTAAGCATAGAACCCAATAGGTAGTTTTCAACCCTCACCTCACCCCCGTCTAGTAGTCCCCAGTGTCTATTCTTCCTTTCTTTATGTCCATGCATACTCAATGTTTTGCTCCCACTTAAAAGAACATACCTGCTGACGTTAAACCTAGAGTTTCAAAGGTACCAACAGAGGAAATAAAGTTATAACTGATGCTTAATTGCTAGTTTCATCTCTGATGTGAAAAGAATGCTTTTTTCCTTCAACAATAAATAGCTAAGAAGAAAAACATGATAAATACCAGAAAAACCACATGAAATCTTTATGGGAAAGTTTACTTATTCCCAGAGTAAAAAACTTCACATCAATGGCAAATAAAGTGAAAACATCACCGGTTATTTATGCTGTTTGCAACAGACCCTGTTGGCTGCCCATTCAACCTCTCTTGTTATTTCTTCCTGGCTAATGAAATCTTGACATTTGAATGTTTGCAATGAGCTCAGATCCAAGAAATAAATCAGGATTTATATGTCAGTTATAGTTATACCACTATCCTTAGACACTTAAGTTTTACGCTTTGACCGGTCACTTAAATATAATAGAAGTGAGATGAGGAATTTCTGGGAAAATTTCTAGTTGAAATCTATCAAAAATAGGTTTGAGTGGGGAGCTTTCTAGTACTGGCACTTTCACTTTCTTTATTGCTTTGAATATGGTTTTGGGAGGACGTAATGCTTGGAGCTGTGACAGCCCTCTTGCAGACATGAGGCAACAAGCCTAAGGAGTTAAACCCAATGTTGAGGATGGCCAAGTAGGAAGATCTAAAGAGCCTGGGTCTCAGATGAAGTTGCTGAATTTCTGCATCAAAACAAACAACTTACTCTTGTTTTTTATTTGTAATTTAATTAAATGTTTTATTTGTTTAAGTCCCTGAGTGTTGGGTATTATGACTCTATGACTTATATCTGAAGACATTCTACCTGATAATAGTAATCAACAACTATGAAAACTTCCATATTAATAGATAACAGAAATAGAAAAATAATTAAATGAGGAGTTTAAGTAATGTATCCCAACAATCACACAAACTAACTAGGTATAAGGATACTATAAACATAGTTACTTTGGGGGTCCAATAATCACAATTTATTCATTTTACATATATTCTTAATATTATTAGTCACTAAGTTAGGCAGTGGGGATAAAAGTGCTGTGAGGTGATAAATATGTTACCTAGCTTGATTGTGGTTATGATTTCACAATGTATATTAAAAACATCAAATTTTATACCATATATATATAATTTTTGTCAATTATATTCAATAAAGCTGAAAAAAGTGCTGGGGAGAAAACTTTAAATAATCATGCTATTGTGTATGTAATTATAATCTGAGATTCTATACAACAAATGTGTGAATACCTACTGTTTTGGTAGGTACTGTTCTGGTCACTGGACATATTCCAATAAATGAGCTTTCTTTATACAGTTTACAGTCTTGAGGATGGCAGAAATAAAAAATACTTTTCAAAAGTTTTTTTAAAAAGATAATCTCAGATAGTGATAAATATTGGATATATAACAAAAGATAAAAGTGAGTAGCTACCTTGAAAAACATGGCCAGGAAATATTTCTTTAATAAGGTTGTCACCTTTGAAATAAGACCTGAAAATTGTAAGGGTACCAGCCAGGAAAAGATTTGAAGTCAGAATGTTCAAAGATGAGAGAAAAACAAATACAGCTCCTAAGATGGGAACAAGCTTGGCATATTTTAAAACTAGGAATAAAGCCAGAATGGTTGACACTCTGAGAGGTAGGGGAGAATGTTAAGGAAACAAGGACAGAAGAGCCAGATGCTGTAGGAACTCAAAGGTTGTGGAAAGGAGTAGAAATTATATTCTATCTACAAAAGGAAGCCGCTGGAAAATTTTAAGCAGAGGGTGACATATGATTTGTGTTCTAAGAGCTCACTCTGGCTGTACGTTGAGAATGATTTACAGAGGGGAGGGGAGAGAGATAGCAAAGAGATCTATTTGCACAACCCTAGACAGGAAATGATGGTGCCTTGGTGTATGCTGGTAAAGAAAAAAAATGAAGAGTGGGGAAGATACTTGGGATATCCCATGGCAATAGATCTGCTTGGGGAATATACATATATATATATAGTGTGTGTGTGTTCATTTTGAGTTTTTTGTTTGTTTGTTTTTCTAGATGAGGAAATTGAGGCCCAAAGAAATGATTTACACAAGTCACATAGCTATTCCATGGGAGACTATGTCAGTTAGCCATTGCAGTAACAATGTTTGGGGAAAGTGCCTGTCACACAATCAAATCCTCCTTCCCCAGTAGTTTCCGCTACAAATTCTCTTCTGTCATATGCAAACTCCCTTCAGTGTCTCACCTCTGAGGCTCTTGGAGAAAGCAATGGATATCAGCAGTTGAAAGTCTTTGAAGGTTGGGGAGAAAAGAGAAAGATCTCTTAGTCTTTGGTGATAGATGTTACAAATGCAAACATATCTCAAAATGTTTTTTTTTTTATTTTTCTTGCCAACCTTTTCAAATTATTCTACAGTGAATATTGCACTTTTATGGTAAAGGAAAGAAAACAGTATATGTTATAAAACTATAGAAAGAAAGAGCTCCTGGCAGAGTTCCAAGATAGCCTTCTGTTTGGTATATTTAAAATGTCTTCTCTCTGGTATTAGTCAGTCACTAAATAACATGTTCGTTTGTTTTAATGCTACTTCTTTAATCAAAAAGATGGCTGGATGTCACTTCACTAGGCAACATTTATTTTTAAATGGAAGATAAAGAGATTAAGGAAATGAATATTACTACTAGTGATTTTTTAAATGGAATTCTGGGCAGTATACCAAGAAACCTCAGATTCTTCCCCAGAGTTTCAAATCTAATACCTACTCCTCAATGTCACCATAGGGCCTACCATAAGCCCCAGAATCATCAACTTTTCCAAACCTATAAATAATGATTAGGAGATCTGAAGCTAGAGAAAATGCTACAGAATCTTCAAGTGTGTTTTTTAAAGATAAAAAAAATTAAATATTATAAAAATGTATCCATATCCTTATTAAGAAATAAATGCCTTTTTTTTTTTTTTTTTCATTTACTGTATCTTCCCACCTGGCTATCCGTTGGTTGGTTCGTGCTAGCTATTTACTGATCAGGCTTATATAGGTCAAACCTTTGCCGTCATGATTTATTGCAGGAAAGCAAAAGAAAGCCACTGAAAAGATGACTGCACAGAGCTTTCCTCAAACTCTCCCTTGGGCCTCTCTGTCTCTTCAAGGAACAGCTCTGAATGCATCTATGATCCATCAATATTTTCATATATTCACATCATTCCCCGTTCCCATTAACATAAACACACAAAGTTTCGCTGTACCTAGTTTTGCTTCTTTAAACTTGCAATAAGAACAGGGTATTATCATATGAAGCATACACATTACTCAGTTGTTTAACCATCCTCTTAATCAGTGTATAATATGTGTCACAAAAAGGCAGCTGCTAAATGAATTATACATAAAGGTAATGCTCTCTAGATTACTCCTGCCTGTATATATTGCATAATTCAGGTCTTGGTCCTTAATTTTCTTTTTATGGAAGCTGAATCATTACCTTGTTCTTTTAGTAGTCCCAATGTTTGTTTTTCATGTATGCTATAAAAGTAAACTTTTTAAGAGAAGTCAACATTTTAAATTTGTGTTTATAGCATGTATTTTTCTAAAGGCTCTTTTTTTTTTTTTTTTTTTTTGAGGAAAATTTTCAGGCTGTGTTTCTTAGTTAAGATGAAACTAGGTTTACTTTTAAAAATAATTGCCACTAAAGGAAAAGCATAAATTTGATAGAATCAAGTTGTTTTCTTATATAAAGTAAAAACTAACAAAGAAGTCAAGGAATAAACTATTATACCGTCATCTCCACCCTACCCTCTATAGGTTCCATAGTCAAGGCATTTCAGTACCCAATATGGATATGGAGTCATTAAGAAATGGAAATATTACAGACATAATATGGTAGAGAAAACAGTAGGTTATAATCTTGGAGCTGTGACTTTAATCTCAGGTTGGCCATAATTCAGTGAACAGACATGGATCATTAATTTGAAATCCTTGTGCCTTGGTTTCCACATCTTGAACAGAATTAATAAAACTTACCACTCCATTTTACAGAATGTTATAAGAACCAACAGGCTAATAAATAAGCTAAATCATAGATCCTTAGCCACTATTGGGACTAACAGCATAGGAGTCACAGGAGACACTTATTGAAAAATACAGATTTCCAGTTTCAGCCCCTGAAATTCATTTTTATTCAGTATGTCTGAGGGAAGAATAGCAAGAATTTGCAATCTGGAAATTCAGATTTTTAATAAACACCCAGGTGATTGTGAAACAGGTTATCTAAGGGTTCCATCTTGATTAACTGCCCTGCTGCAATCTAGACACATATCCAATTATTTCCTCCTCCAGCCTTACACATCATTAGATAGGACAGAAGTCACAAGCAGGTAAAAGAATTGTCAATACAGTGGAAAAGGGGAGGAAATAGGAAGGAAAGGGAGTAAACAATGGGCAGTTAGAGCTGTTCTGGTTACACTAAGCATACTACACAACAGAAATTAATAATTTCCCTGACATTATTCTTAGCATGACGCTATTCTATCTCACCCACACACTTTTAGTTTCTAACATAAGATAGTTTTTCATGTAAAACATGCTTTATAATGAAGAGTGAGATTATGAGCCCTGATTTATTTCTTTGGTGTTCTTTTTGCTGAATTTAGTATTTTCCCTTTTGCTACCTTTTTCTTGCATTTTCTTCTCTTTAATATATCTATGACAATTATTTTTCTCCAATATAGACCAATGTAAAAATGTATGTCCCTTCCATGGCACTTACTGAAGACCTTAACATTTTGTGAAAATACCTTTAAACTATGATATAACTGTAACCAATGGCCAGAAGATAAACAACTTGTCTTAGACAGTAATGTCATTCAGTTGCCTCAGGTGCTTAATTTTATCTCATAGTCTTAAAACAATTATGTATTATTTCAGATTATACCATCGAAACTTTAATATCTCTAAAGTCCATGGTGTTTTAAGGCACTTGGAAATGATTAGGTTTTGCTTGAACTCCAATATACCTTATGGGAAATAGAAGAAAGTGTGGGAATTGCAGTTTCAAGAGTTTTGACCTAGAATAGCCCCCTTGTTCGAAGGTGAAATTCATATTCCACATTCACCATTAGAAACTACGGTAGTCTCCAGATCACTTTATTAAAACTGCACATGCAGAGGGGGGAGAAGACATAAAAGCATGATAAAACAACACCTTTGTAAAATCATCATCAAACCATGCTACCAAAGGATCATGATACATTTGTATACGTGTGCCCTCTTGTGGTGAATGAACGGAACCCATGACATTTGGAAAGGGTTCTGAAAATCAGGGAAGAGCAATTTTGATTTTTGTTTTTCTTTCTTAGTTTAATACTGTCTGAGATAGGAAATGTGCATATTAATAAGCCACGATAAACCAGGATTTTTCTTAAAATGTGTATTTATTAAAAGCTTAATAACCCCGAACTATTTACCCAGAGAGGAAGGAGCAAATGAAATTGTCTGCTAGTATATAACTGTGAAGTTTCCCAGACTTACATTGGGATTCCAATAATGGACTTTAAACTGATTTAGTCAGTGTTTCCATCTATAAAATTTAAGATACAATTAGAAACAAAATCCCAGTAAAAAGATCAAATGTAAAATTAGAAAAAGGAATTATTAAAGTGAAAAAAGTTTGTGTTTAGAACAAATCAGATAGAAGAAAGAAAGGAGTAGAGAGAAACTTACATGGAAAAGAGACTAAAACATGCAGACTTTTCGGTGACATTTGTAAATGCCAATGCTAAGTTATCTTGCATATGAATGAAATTTATGCTTTTGAGAACATTGAAGAGATGATGAAAATGTCCCACAGGGCAAGAGGGCAACTATGATTTCAGAGCAAGGTATGAGGCAGTGAGAGTTTCTACATATTGGCTCAGTATATCAAATGTCCTATACTTCATAATCTAATTGATACCCCTGGGGGAAAAAACAGAGAGATACAAACCCAACAACCTGACTGAACTCTAATTAAGGAAGAGAAAAACAGTAAAAGGTTAAGCCTGAAGAGAATATTAAAATATAAGGTACCACAGTGATTTTCTATTGTATTGGAAAAGTTACCAGAGGTTATAATAGCAATTGCAGGCACTACTTTGAAAAATAAGTGGTTCTTTTTATGCTTATATGTTAATGAATTTTGAATATAATTATAAATTATTTTCCTGCACTACCACAGATTATGCTTTAATATATATTATCATAGAGTTTAGAACACATTTGTTCAAGTAAGAGCCTCCCATTCTATCATCACCATTACAATTTATTTAAGTACTAGAAATGGCACAGAAAAATATAAGGCATTTTAGCACCTACTGGTGTCATACAGGAAACTATTTGTGGATGGCTATTGTTCTTATTCTGAATTAGAGAAATATAAGGAAATCTGAAGAGCAGAACATTACCTTTCCGTGATCATTTAAATTCTGTTTCTGGCTACATATTCTTAAGGGTTTTTTTTTGTTTGTTTGTTTAATTTCTACTCTTGAAACCCTATAAAACATTGACAGAAAGAGGATTGTAATAACAATCATATATAATAGCATTCATTAAGCTCCTTCAGTATTTTGCACTGTTCTCTTGATTTTTTAATATCGTTGTATATTCATTTTCACTAGCTATCTAGCTTTCAATTTGTGAGATTAATCTAGGTCACATTTTCATCAATATAGTTTCTAATAAAAGTTTTTTAAAACTCGTCATGTCTTGCTACTCCCTAGATTGTAGCCATCCTGCCATTCACGTTGGAAAGAAATGAAGTGCAGAGGAATCTGAACTGTGTAATTTGAAAGGTGTTGAGACCAGATTGCAAAGTTCCTGTCCCTCAGTGTATGTAGCTTGAATTTAGCTTGCCTGGAACAATTCAAGATAAAAGAGAGGATAAGTGAGGCGGGGCACAATTTACAAGAGACAAACAAGAATGGAATACAAATGTGGCACATTCTGACAGAACTATGCCTCATTAAAGCATCATTCTGTGAGCTCGTTTGGTTTGCCTGTATTGTGCCCAGAATCTTAGCTGCCATAGCCAGAGAGGGCCCATCAGTATTGACATTGACAGGTGACAATATCTGGAGAGTATTTCTCAATTCTGGATTCATTGTGATGACAAAGGGATTACTCAAAATAGCCTAAACCTATGTTATGAAAATAAAATGAAATAAAATTTTTCCATGTGCTAAATTAACCACAGGCCTACTCAACATACAAAAGATATGACATCCTAATATTAAATCACAATTTCTCCTAAGTAAAAATTAGTAAAAAAGTATCTAAGACAGTAGTCTTGCTTTGTTCTAATCTGAATTCTTCTTCCAGTTTTCAATGTCTCTTTTCTATAGCTTGTCATTTTTATGAATACATTTTCTCCAAGTACACTTCAGGAACAGTATCTTCCACTGAATTTCTAAGGTGAATTACTTCCTATAATAAAGTGGAAACTATTAGTTCCCTGCTCTTTTCGTACATCCAGAAATAACATCTCTTTGTGTGGTGCTGTAGCACCTCCGGTATCTTTGTGAGTCCTCATAGTATACACTGTACTTTTCATCAAAATGGAAATTAACAAGCGGGATTTTTGGTATTACATTATCAAGACAATTTCAGAGCAAAAAGAATTGTAGCTAAGGTTGTACTCCCTAATGCTGGTCAGCATCCTTGGAGGTGTCTCAAGTCCCTGTGTTTATCTTAAGAAAGAAATTAATGTAGTTTGACAGCCCCTCCACTGGCTTTGAACACTGCAGAAATTTTATAGAACATTAGTGTGTATGTGGGTGGGGCACTATTACTGAGACATCTTATAATTCATAAAACATCATGGTTTTCAAGATGCAAATTCTTCTATTTTTAAGTAAAATAATCAGGTTTTGCAGACATTCAGACTAAAAATCCTAGTAGAAATTACATTAACCTAGGCAACTTTTTAAGAACACAAAAGTAGGAGAATTGTAAAATTCTGCCTTGAAGTGAAACCAGTTTCTACTTTCAATGGTAATTACTGCATCTTAGTTGGTTATTCTTAAACCAGATCATTAAAAGGAAAATCCTACTTCAGTAAAGGAATCCTGAAATTAAAGTTGTAGTGAGGTTTATTTTCATTTCAGCAGTCTTCCTTAAGCATTCCTTCCCAGTCAGAACTTTCTGAATATCTCTTTGGGGCTTACACAAATGTATACGAGCTTGAGGGTTATACCTTTGGATTTCCTCTCACGGATGTCCTGGTAGTCCTTGTATACAAAGTGTATGATCGGCATGTACAAAATCAGCACAGCTCTGAGACTGCTTCTCAGCAAATTTGCAAACCATGCTTTGCTCTCTTGGTGAAAAAGTATCCCTCTTGCCCCAGTGTATACTGAAATGTCAGAAGCATTGTTTATATATGATTTAGGCCACCAAACTATCGGATAGGGCTTCTTTATAGATCCTGGTGACCCTTTGTAGCTCAAATAAGAGATTGAGATCTTTTTAGCAGTACGTCAAAACTAAGAGCTGAAGGAAAAGAGAGAAAAGATGGAAGAAGAAGGAGGAATAAATACCAAGCCTCCTTTGCTTTAGGCTTAGGCCATCAGCCTGTTCCTTCATGCAAATATCTCCTGATTCCCACTTTTAATTTTTTTAGTAAATATTAATTTAACACGTGAAAAAGACAATAAAGATGAAACACTTTTTAAAACAATATGCAAAATAACTAAGGATTAAGCAAGGTATAAACTGGAAGATTAAAAAGGGCTTGGAGCTGCCCTAAGAAAAGGATTCTTCTTTAGTGAAAATATCTTAGGCCTAGTCACAGACCCTGTCCCAAAATGCAGTAAGGACCTCTCACCTGGAGCGTTCAGACTGAAGGCGACAAAACAAGCCATCCTCCGAGAGCATGCGTCCTGGCTCATCTCCCAGCTCAACTCATCTCTGACAATCTGCAATAAATAATCTCCCCTCCTCCTTCAGCTCATTTCCCTTAGAGAAGAATTTTGTGGGTGACGTGAACTATTTCTTTAATCACAAAATAAAATAATCTTTAGGGAGTATTTAAAGATGCCTATTTTTATGGCATACCCCTAGCATCTACTGTTAACAAATGGAACAAATATTTGCTTGAACTAAATGTCCACCAACAAGAAAATAGATAAATAAAGTGTGCTGTATCCAAGTGATGAGCTATGTAGCAGGCACTGGCAGTATGCTGCCTGGTGTTCTTCATATTCCTTTACCATTTCTGTGTACACAGGATTCTAATATGCATGTACTGCATACCCAGGGCCTTGTCAGAGGCCGCCCTAAAAGCTGCTGGAACCCACTTTCCCTGCAGGCAACAAGATCTGGGAAGCAACTTGGAAGTTACGTCCCACCAAGGTCAGTCTTTGACCAATAACTACTAAGGATATGAGGTACACAGACTTCAGCCCTTTTGCCTCTGAACAACTCTGAGGGGAAATACGAAAAGAAATACACGAGAATGAAAAGGCTAAGTTCAGTGTAGAAAGTATCATGGGGAAGGAATGAGATCTGGAGAAGGAACCCCTGGGGCTTCAGCTATATTAGAAATATATATATTTTTAAAGCCAAGAGTTAGATACATAGTTTATTATCAGATTAGTGTTTATGTGACTTTTGTATGTTTGCAATAGTTCATAATATTTTTTAAATACATTTTTAGAAAGATTGATAAGGCAACAACATGCTTTTCACTAAAAGTTCAGACATGTAATCAGCATATTAACAATTTTTTTTTAAAGTTATATATAGTCCTTTAATTTTTTTTTTTTCTGATTTTTGGATTTTTTTTCTTTTTTTATTATTTTTTTTAATTATACTTTAAGTTCTAGGGTACATGTGCATAACGTGCAGGTTTGTTACATATATATACTTGTGCCATGTTGGTGTGCTGCACCCATCAACTCGTCAGCACCCATCAATTCATCATTTATATCATGTATAACTCCCCAATGCAATCCCTCCCCCCTCCCCCCTCCCCATGATAGGCCCCGGTGTGTGATGTTCCCCTTCCCGAGTCCAAGTGATCTCATTGTTCAGTTCCCACCTATGAGTGAGAACATGTGGTGTTTGGTTTTCTCTTCTTGTGATAGTTTGCTAAGAATGATGGTTTCCAGCTGCATCCATGTCCCTACAAAGGACACAAACTCATCCTTTTTTATGGCTGCATAGTATTCCATGCTGTATATGTGCCACATTTTCTTAATCCAGTCTGTCACAGATGGACATTTGGGTTGATTCCAAGTCTTTGCTATTGTGAATAGTGCTGCAATAAACATACGTGTGCATGTGTCTTTGTAGTAGAATAATTTATAATCCTTTGGGTATATACCCAGTAGTGGGATGGCTGGGTCATATGGTACATCTAGTTCTAGATCCTTGAGGAATTGCCATACTGTTTTCCATAATGGTTGAACTAGTTTACAATCCCACCAACAGTGTAAAAAAAATTTTAAAAAGATCCAACCTCATCACAATTGTCCTTTATAGAAGGGTCGTGTATCCAAATTTAGAGCCAAAAGAAAAGAAGTCCTTAAAACAGAATTCCATAACTACCAATTCTTCCACTTCTCCCACTGATCTCACTTTTCCTGCTCTTGATCTAGCTCATCAATACGCATACCTTCCTTACGTCTTTCTTCACCTGTCTTCCCAGCCTGGGTCACATGGTCCACAATTTAAAGTATACACATTGGCCAGGCGCAGTGGCTCACACTTCTAATCCCAGCACTTTGGGAGGCTGAGACGGGCGGATCGTGAGGTCAGGGGTTTGAGACCAGTCTGGCCAACATAGTGAAACCCCATCTCTACTAAAAACACAAAAAAATTAGCCAGGTGTGGTGGTGTGTGCCTGTAATCCCAGCTACTCAGGAGGCTGAGGCAGGAGAATCACTTGAACTGGGGAGGCGGAGGTTGCAGCAAGCCGAGATCTCGCCATCACACTCCAGCCGGGGAGACAGTGCGAGACTCCATCTCAAAAAAAACCAAAAAGAATACTCATTAATGCCTTGAATCATCTGACCCCTTGCCTTGAATTTTGTCCAAATTCAGCCCTAGATAACACATGTTCCCCTTGTTTCCTATTCTGTTTCCAGACTCCTGAATGTTGCTGTTTATGTAACAAAACTCTACGAATTTGAATTATTTACAACCTTGTACAATAGAACTACAGTTTGTAAGCACTTTGAGGACAGCGATTGTGCTTTTATTGTTATTTCTATCACTGTGTTAGTTTGCTAAGGCTGCCATAACAAAGCACCACAAACTGAGTGGCTTAATCAACAGAATTTATTGTCTCACAAGTTTAGGGCTAGAAGTCTGAGATCAAGGCCTCTACAGGCTTGGATTCTTCTGAGAGTTGTGAGAGATAATCGACTTTCTGTCTCTCTCCTAGTTTCTGGTGGTTCGTTGGCAATCCTTGATGTTCCTTGGCGAGTCGGCTAGTAGAAGCATCACCTCTATCACTGCCTTTATGTGGGCATGCCTTTATATGGCATTCTCCTGTGTGTCTCTTTGTCCAAATTTTCCCATTTCATAAGGACACCAGGGATATTGGATTAGAAACCCACCCTGCTTCAGTATGACCTCATTTTAGCGAATGACTTCTACAATGACCCCATTTCTAAATCAAATCATATTCAGAGGCACTAAGAGTTAAGGACTTTAATATAAGAATTTGGGAGGACAAAATTCCACCCATCACAGCCCCCTATGTCTGAGATCAAAACCAATGAGAGGTTGTCTTTCCTCCATCTAAACACAGCCCTCTGGAGAAGAGACTTTAGTTTTTTATTCAATAAATATTTCTTCAATCCAAGTGAAGAATCGAGGACACTGCCATTTCTCTTTGGACTTGAGCCCTTTATTTCCGTTAGTGTACTGTTGTCATATGCTATATTCTAAGTAGTTTGTGTTTTAAGTATTTTCTCACCTACGTCTTTTTATTAAACTGGAGAGCATTATTTTCTACACAATGTAGCCTTGGGACACTACCATATTAGTTTCCCTAATGGGTTCTTTTGACTTACAAATGCCAGGTTTATTTTGGCTGGCTTGCATATGAAGTTTGATTGCATGCATTCATAATTGAGTTTCCCTTTTGGTTTATTAATCAGAACCATCATATCTCAAGATGATGATTAGCTGGCAAGTTGTGGCAAACATATACAAAGTTATTTATAGATATCTGCCACTTTCTCTCTGCATCTTAACATTGTCTAATAAATCACATTAACTGTAAAAGTGACTGAATACCCAGACTAAATCTCTTACTTTTGTTGAAAATGTGACATTTTAGAGTAAGATTCTTAAGCATTTACAACGTCTATGGTTTTAATTAATCTGCTGTTCTAACATTTGATTCTTTAATATTTTGAAATGACTTCATAGATATTTTCACCAGTCAGCGTGGAAGGGTGTTTGGTTCCATGTTATGAATTGATGTTATACGATATCACCTCAGAAAAGAGGTTGCTAAAAATACATAGATACATTTCCATTTTTCCATTTACAATTTAAACTGTAGAAAAATAAATTATCATGCAATACATTTGAACATTTTTATATCTAAGTACCTGTATGTAAATAAGAAAAAGTATACCTTGTAGAGAACATCCTAGGCAAACTCTTAAATAACCTGGAAAGCATGGAAACGGCATGCAGACCATTGGAAATGGCAGCAGACCAGTGCCTGACAGATCAAAATTCTATCCCCATTTCTCATATTTGCTCTTTTTCATGGAGCAAATTACACTAGTGAGTTACCGAGCAGAAGCATCCTGCCTTTGGAAGCTACTTCCGTTCAAGTCTCTGTTGACTCGTTCGGATCTTCTTGGAACTAAAAGAGCAAGACAGTAAATACCCTTGTCTTACAGAGAGAGCACTAAAGAAACTGTAAGTTGCTTTATTAATTTTTCTCACAAGAGAAAGATCACCAAGAGAATGGTCACCAAATTTCTCCCTCAATTTGCATTATTTTATATTTTTTTGCATTTGCTTTTGGAATTGGTCTATGACAACTCACAAAAAGTCTTTGTGGTAGGTAACTATAGCCACCAAAATACTTGAGATGGCTTGAGAGTTAGCAACTGCCCTCATAATCTTGCTTCAGAGTATAATAAGAGTAAATCAGACCTATTCTGCCTCATGTGTCGACATTTATTAAACAAATAATAACAAATAAATGAATGAATATTAACAAACAAGTACAAAACCTTCATACAATTTGTTCTATAAAATCAGTGACTCCCAGATTCTTTTCATAGGGTATCCTCAAATATCTTGCCTGAAAAAATATCAAAGAAGCCAAAACGACATCCCGGGGCCAAGATTCTTTATACTTACTGTCCAAGATGTCAGAAATCCTCAGATTCACTGCTTGAATCATTGGTTATTATTTGGGGATCAGGATCTCTCCTTCAGATGACCAGCTAACCATAGACCTTTCTGGATTTCCATACCCTGATTATGCAGGAAGAAGAAGTATCTCTAAAATATTTTAGCCAATTGTCTTGAATACCACTAATTCCACCAATGAAGACCCACTTCTAACACCCATTATGCTGATTAAGTATCCACTAATTGGCTGGGCATGGTGGCTAACACCTGTAATCCCAGCACTTTGGGAGGCCGAGGCGGGCAGATCACTTGAGGTCAGGAGTTCGAGACCAGCCTGGGCAACATGGCAAAACCCCGTCTCTACTAAAAATACAAAAATTAGCTGGGCATGGTGGCAGGTGCCTGTAGTCCCAGCTCTTGGGAGGCTGAGGCAGGAGAAACACTTGAACCCAAGAGGTAGAGGTTGCAGTGAGCTGAGATGGTGCCACTGCACTCCAGCCTGTGTGACAGAGTGAGACTGTCTCAAAAAGGAAAAAAAAAAAAGATATCCACTAAGTCAGTCAATGAAAATCCTTTTCTTACATTCTGACATTCATTATGCTAATTATTAAAGCTTCTGGTATTGATCCAGTATAAATAGCCAACTCAGTTGTATCAGTTCCTTCTAAGGTCTGGGCTTGCTTTTAGAATGTTAGTGAGTCATCCCTGAGTTGTGAGATCCCAAAGGTACACTAACTGTAGCTCTGAAGTAACTTTTGGTAAATTACAGACATCATAGCATTATAGCAAATCTCTAAAATACTAAGATCTTTCATACGTGTCCCTTATTCTATTGTTGACTTCCTCTTTTTCTTTCTGGATATCTATATCTATATATCTATATCTATATCTATATACACACACATACATATTTACCCATGTTATCCTTTATGTTACTTATGTTACTTTGCATTCTCTTTTGGCTTCTTCTCTTTTTTAATTGTGTAGGTGAGTGTATCACTAATTATCTTGCATCTCCCAGGAAATAAGCTTTTTTCTTGTCATGGTCTAGAGTCATATTTTCTCCAAGAGTAGTCTCTAGACCACTTGTTTGGAAAAATCTATGGTAAATTGTTAAAAATGTAGACCATGGCCAGGTACGTCATTGGCCAGGTACGGTGGCACTCACCTGTAGTCCTAGCTTAGGCTGAGATGGGAGGGTTGCTTGAGATCAGAGGTTCAGGTCCAGCCTGGTCAACATGGTGATATCCTATCCAAAAAAAAAAAAAAGACTTCTGAGGTTGAGATTGATCTAGAAATCTGCAGTTTTTTTACAGACACCTCCCACCCCATGATTTTTATACACATTTAAGTTCGAAACCAAATTATATTTTGCTTGTTCCAGTCTAGTAGTAAGAACCCTATTAAACATAAACTGTGCAGGTTGGTTGTATTTAGTATTTTTACTTGTTACATCTACTTTTCAGCAGATTGTGGAACCGTCATAAATATTCAGCAAATGTAAAGAAAATTCTCAATTATTCAGTTATGAATTAACAGCTGATGGATAATCCAGACCCTCAGCTTCTTCTGCTTTTTCCTTTACGCATTTGCCTATTTCTCTGGAGGACAAATCACTCATTTTTTGCAACTTATTTGCAAGTTTGATGAAAGGCCCAGGTTCTAGGCACGTTGAAATGTGGTTGGAGGATTTTCTCTTCAATAAATATCCCACCTCAAAGAATCATTTCTTCTGTAGATAATGAAGAGTTAGCTATAATATCCACTAACCAAACAAGGGCAGAAAAGACTGACCTGACCCATTTGCTGAGAAATAAAAGACCTCAAAATTCGCTTTTTAATTTATAAGGCATGCTTCTAAATGTCCACATAAAGCACCATAAATACAGCTAGATTATGGAATGATTAAACACAGGATAAAAAATGGTTTCCCACAGAGTTTGAAAATATCATTGACTGGTATCCTTAGTCAAAATTGGGAAGAAATTTGACAAAAATAGACAAAAGCAGTCCTTTCTTCCCAGTTGTAGAAAATATAATATTTGCCCATCTCTAGTACTCAGGTCAAAAAGGACTTTGCCACTTTTTTTTTTTATGTCTTCTGACATCTTTCTTTCCATAGAGTTTTCTCAGGTCTCCTAGGATATCATTGTCAAATCCAGGCTAACCTGTTGAATTTATGCAGTAGAACTACTGTTTTAGGACTATTCTTACTTAATGGAAGACTCTTGTATAGCTGCAACTGTCCGGTTATGTAACATATAGAGCCCAGATCACTCACTGTCAAGTAATTATGGACAAAGCACGGGATTTATAATGGCTTCAAACAGGAAAAAAAAAAATCTGATTTGAAAGATGTTGGATATTTTAATGAATTTTCTGCAGGCAGAATAGCACTCCACTCTAGTCTGTTCACTATCCATATAGGTCCTTTGTAAATCACCACCATCACATACACTTCCATTTATATTTCTTCCTTTGAAACACATATTGTGCTGGCTTTTATACTTTTTGCACTAGACTGCTGCTATTTATCTGTAGAGGATACTAAGTCCTTCCACAGAGGAGAATTTCACTCATCAGATCTGGGAGCTGTGGAATGGCTAAGGACCTCCACAAACAATCATTTTTAAAATATCACTGAGGCTCTTCTAGAGAATCTAGATTAGCTTTTGTCAGGATCCTTGGTGGCTCCTATGTGGTGTCAAGTCAGTCACTGACCACATGTATTTTAGTATATCTCCTAGAGTCTCAGTTATCCCTTCAGTAAAAATGTAACTGTAAGTTTCATCTCACTGGTGAGGTTCATGCTATACTTGGCCAGTCTATATCACAAATAGCTCCCTGTGAGCATAAATAACATTGGTTCAGACCATGAGATTTGAGATATAATGACAAGTTCACAATCACTCACTTTATCCAATCATCTCCTGCTCCTCTCTCCCTTAATTCTGTATTCCCAGGAAGCCTGGAGCAAGTTCATGAAGGGTGAGGGACAGGGAAAGGGAATAATGACAGATGACAAGGCATAAGACTTCTATAATCTGATCATAAGGAAGTAGCAATTGAGATAAATTTTTATCCCATTGCTGTAATACTTTTTAATCAAGCCTGGTTGGGTCTTTTGTTTGACTGCAGAGTAGCATATGAGAGCTGTGTGTTGGAAAATATGGGTTTTGAGAGCATATTCAATTAGATTATGCAAAATAGCATAGTCCTTGATAGAAGTCAAATATAATATGCTTAATTCACATATTGCCTTATTATTCTTTAATATCAAGTCTCCTTGCTATAATCCTGCTGTTGTCTGAATGGAAGATAGTACTTCTAAAAACCTTTGGCTTTGGATAGACTCAGGCCAAAATAATTTAATGCTGTTTGTTTGTTTGTTTGTTTTTAAGTGTTCTATATAAGCAACACTTATTAAGAAACAGCTGCAGAAGTTTTGGAGCAAAAGATGAAATTCCAGTATAGATTTTCAATGTCAAAAAGAAAAAAAAAAAAAACAGAAATAGAAGCTAGGATTCTGATCATTTTCTAGCCCGAAGATTTAACCTGCTTCTCTATGTACACTGCAAAGCTGTTTAGATTCTCATTTCAGTCTGACACCTTTGACTGCCCCACTGTGGCTGCTGAGAACCTGATTTAGGATACACTATACATTCCTGGATTGCGCAGTCCATCACTGTACCTGAAAGGATGAGTACTTTGTGCTTTCCAGATAAAAAAGTGAAAAAGTTTCAAAGAATCTAGTTAAATCCCAATTAAATTTAGATCCAAAATTGTATTGTTCCTTTCCTGCCCAAAGGGACTAAATTATATAATAAGTCTTTTTCAATTCCAATTTCAAGATCTTGTTCTTACCTATTAAATCACCTGGAGTGCTTTTACAGGGTTACCAAATAATATTCCAGCTTCCAACTCTAAAGAATGCTGCTTTCTACTGCATATTTCTTGCCTTCTTCATAATCCCATGCTTATCTTTCTTTTGTCTTCTCTTTGAACAGTTTTTTGTTATCAGTCCTTTTTCCAAACTATTATTAGTTCTGAAAATTGAGTGGCTTTGTTGGCTTTTAAGACCAAGAGTTTATTTTTACTTGTTGGTGGAGGTGGGAGGCAGTGAAGGTGGGGAGGGGAATGAGGGGAACTTTAGGTGAAAAGGAGAATTGCACTATTAATGAACAACAGTGAAGATCATGTGAAGTCAAAATAGCCAAATGTATGATGAAGAGTGGAAGTGTCCTGCTGTATTTCTACGCTACTGTTCTTTAGTTCTAAAAGAAAGGCAAAAAGGAAGGACAGAGAAAGAAGGAAAGAAAAAAGAGAGAAGGGAGAGGGAAGAATAGAGGGAAAGAGAGGAAAAAATCCCTTTGAACATATTGGAATGAGTTCTTTTTAAAAACTGGTGAGATGGATTTTATTGTTACCATTTTGCATAAGTAACTACTCACAAGATCATGTGAGAACAGAAATGTATTCCTTGCTCTAAAAGGTTGAGCTGTGTACTTTTTCTTAAAATTGACTGTACTGAAATAGGTTTCTCATATTGAAATCTCAGTTTTGATATATTAGCACTCCAAAGTGAAAATGATCTCGAGTACAGAGAAGGAAATGGAAACTTCACCAGGTAAAACTTCTCCATACCTCATAGTAGAAATGTGTAGAACTGAGCCTCTTTAAAGCCAAATGCCTGTATATCTGGCCATTAAGTCTCTGAGAGGGCTGCCTATTAATAGAACTCTGTAGAGAATTCTCTTTTTAAATGAAGAAACCTCTTTAAAGAATAATTATCCTCACATTACTTTCCCACCAGCAGTTTCTGTTTCCTTTCCTTGAAGTCAGAGTTGAATGTATTTGGTTTGCAAAAGTTCAATTCTGAGATATTATTTTGATAACTTCCATGTGAAAGAGCTTAAAGAAGGGAAGCATAGAAATGGGAAAGGGTAGACTAAAAAAGGAAGAAGCAGAGGCAACTGGTGTTACTCAGGAAGGGGTTGGCCTGAATATTCCAGCAAATTCCTGACATAATACAGATGAGAAGAGGAAATAAAAGAATTGCTTTGGGTGGATATATCCCCATTCACTTTTCACTTGCGGAAGATGAGGTGAATTCACAGTTATTACAATATGAACCTCCTTCATGATCATCCCGCCAAAGGTTCAGGTTTCCTGCCAGTAGCCTAACCTAATGTGGTAGAAGAGGCCCAAAAGGGTAAGGTGAGGCTATTAACTCTACTCTGAGTCCTATGTAAGAGCAGATGTACTGTAATTTGAGTACAGCCAACAAGCTTTCCCCAAAAGAAACCCTCACTGGCAGGGTAAACCTTATTCCAAGGACCACTATAAACTGGGCCATTGACCAAGTCCATCTTTGTCAGAACCTGTTTGTCCAGGACTCGATGCGCTTCTGAGGGCATCGAGGAATGGAGGACTCAAGCCCCAGTATGGCAGGCCAAGGCCTTCTTAGCCAGCTTTAGCCTGTCGTGTATCTCAATGCCTAACAAAGACGGCCTCTTGCTTTTAGCAAAACTTTTGTAGTTGTAGCTACTATTAGCAGGAATATATTTTATCCTTGATTTGGATGACATAACTTCTGTAGTAGTATGGCATTAAAGGTTTTCCGGAAAACTCTTTTTAAAAGATTCCAAAGGAAAAAGATGCATTTTGTAAGAGAGAGCTGTACTTAAAATGATGTGTGTGCGGAATGACAGAAAGAAACCTAAAAGCTAAGCACAACACTATACCAAGAAAGATAAAAACCTAAATGATTAGGTAGTGATTCATTGCCCCAGAAATAATATCCATATGAATGGTTATGGAAGCATATTAACGATGCTGTATTTGTGTTTCCTTTCTAAGTACCTGGAACTATTTTAATACATTCTGACCAAGTGCACATATTATCTCAATTCTACTACCCACCTAAGGATTTTAATAAGGCTACATTGATTACACCTGCTCATTTTCTAATGCGTCATAAAACACTCAGGCAAGAACAGTTGCAAAGTACTTATTTTCAGCAATTCAGTTTTATCCATGTGAACATACATTTTTAAAAGAATATTCGGGTACTTCTTGCCATACAAAATAGTTTTTCTATTTAGGAAACAAGACAATTTACCTAATTGTTTTATTAATTAATTTACCTATAGTCTGCCTTTTCAGACTAAAGGAGATGAAAACAAATATTCTCTAGACAGTACTAGCCTCTGCTGGTTTCTGCCAGTGTTGTAGCTCCGTGACTTAGAGGAATCAGGACTATTCAATTACTGAGTTTGAATCAAGTCTTTGAAAGTACAGTACAATGGCTTCTGCTTATTGCAACCACTTTAGGAAATGGTTATTTGAGCCTAATAACTGACTGATTCAATTAAAGGAGACAGGAAAACCATTTGCTGAGGCAGGCATTGTGCTTGTTATTCACTGCTATCATCTAAAGCACATCTCTGAAACCACAACTTGGTAAGCCAATGGCTCTACATCTTTCTTCTTCCCTGTCTGTTTGGAGGCTGTGGCACAAATATCCATTTTTGACTTACTTCATCGGGAATTCTCAGCCAGGAGATGGAGTGTGCATCTGAATTTGGGGTGAGATTGCGTGAGCAGTTTGAACAGTACAAGATTCTAATACATCACGATACACAGCTTTAGGGAGATTTTTGCTCCTGAACAGATTAAAATAACATCTAAGGGACCAATTCTTTGCAGGAAACAAACTAAGAAATAACAGTACCTTATTATTCTGTTTATACCTAACAAAAAGTGTAGAAAGCAATTAGAGACCTGCATCATTTCTGGTTTCATGGTTCAACAAAACATGCAGAACTTGAATGAAGATTTAAAGAGCATCAGAAACCAAACAGTGCTGGGTGCAGTAGCCCATGCCTATAATTCCAGCACTTGGGAGGCTGAGGCAGGCAGATCACTTGAGGTCAGGGCTTAAGACCAACCTGGCCAACATGGTGAAACCCCGTCTCTACTCAAAATACAAAAAATTAGCCAGGTGTGGTGGTGGGTGCCTGTAATCACAGCTACTCGGGAGGCTGAGGCAGGAGAATCACCTGAGCCCGGGAGGCAGAGGTTGCCGTGAGCAGAGATCATGCCACTGTACTCCAGCCTGGGCGACAGAGTGAGACTCCGTCTTAATTTAAAAAAATAAATAAATAAAAACCAAATAGAAACTGACATCCCAAAGAATCTACATAACATAATTCTTGTTTTGGACCTTAAAAGATCAATACCTAACTTCAGCAGCATAACTTTATAATTGCTTATATGATACCTGTGGCAATAACCTTTGATCTGAAACACTCGTTCCCCATAAACTTTGAATATATATTCGTACATCTTATAAGAACAAAACTAATTTTTCCATCAGATCTTTTAATTTAACTTCAGAAATAATTACACAGATAAATTGAATCTTACATCAAAAGTAGACTATATTAGATGTCAGCCTGTAGTCTTTTAACTTAAAAAGTAAAAGAATGATTGCCTTTTGCAAATTCTAAAATGTATGCAGGAGTTTAAAAATGGAGAATTAAAAGTGACATGATTTTTGGTATATTCTTAAGGTAGAGCTAACAGCATTCCTATTGCACTGGATGTGAGAGAAAATAGGCATGACAGAAATTCCAAGGCTTCCTGGGCAATCTAAAATGGAAGAATGCAGGGAAGAGCAGTCACAGAGGAGGAAAAATTGCTGTATTTTGGATATGTTACATTTGATGTGCCAAGTGAGAATGCTGAGCAGAAAGGCCACATTGAAGATATAAGTTTGGGAGTTACTGGCACATCAGTGATATTTAAAGCCATGAGACTGAATGATATTGCCAAGAGAATGGGGAGAGTAGCGCTGGGGCACACTGAGCTGAGAGACTGAGAAGATGAGGAGGAGGATACTGAGAAGGAATTACTAAGGAGGTAGAAAAAGAGCCAGAAATGAATGGTGTCATGGGATCCAAGTGAAGGGAGTATTTCAAAGAGAAGGAGTTATTGAGGAAAATGGGGACTGAGAACTGACCGTTTGATTTAGCAACACAAAGGTCATTGATGTCTTTGAAGGCATAGATTTGGTGAATTAATCGAGACAAAGGTTTAATTGGAATGGAAAAATGAGGGTAGATACCCTGAAACAAAGAAATATAAATAACTCTTTCAAAGAGTTTGTTATAAAAGGAAGCAGAGAGTTGGAGCACTGGTCACAATGCAAAATGAGGTCAGTAAAACTTTTTTAAATGCTTGTGTCCAGGGGAAGGAAAAATAGATGACACAGAAAAAGAAAGGCAATCTTAATGAAATTGTATCCTTGAGTAGAGAAGAGAGACTGGGGCATAGTGCACAGGTGAAATGATTAGCTTTAGATGGGAGTATGAACTGTTCATCTCTAGTACTGGAAGGAAAATAGAGTCCCTGGGTCCAGAAGTGGTTATACCATTTTGTTGAAGGTCCCTTCAGATCGCTTTTATTTTGTCCATCATGTTAGAGATATAATCAGCTAAAATTGAGGATGAAGGAGGAGAGGTTCGCAGTTTAGAAGAAAGGATAAGATACGGAATAGTCATCTAGAAGAGTGGGAAAATAAGTGATCTAGGGTTTTGCCATACAGTGTGGCAGCCATGAGCCACATGTATCTAATGAACACTTGGAAATGTGACTTGAGCAACTGAGGAACTGATTTTTTAAGTTTAATTAATTTTGATTTTAAAATTGATACTCATTTGTAATTTTTTTAAAACTTTAGGAATGTTTGGAAAAGCTTCAATGTGTAACTCTGGTTTTTTAATTGCAAATTTTATAAAATCTAAATACAGATCAAGCATTTTTAATGAAAATTTAGTATCCAAATTGAGAAGTGCTATATGTGTCAAATATACACCAGATTAACATTTACATTATATGTTGAAATAATATTTAAATATATTAAGTTAACATTGATTTTAATTTTACCTTTTTCTGTGTTTAATGTGCTTGCTAGAAAATTGACAGGATCGATGGATTCCTGGATTTGGTGGAGTTGAAGGATTATTGGAGACCCCCTACTATAATGAAAGATAAAGATAAAATGTGAGGCCAGGCATAGTGACTCAAGCCTGCAATCCCAGCATTTTGGGAGGCCAAGGCGGGTGGATCACCTGAGGTCAGGAGTTCAAGACCAGACTAGCCAACATGGTGAAACCTTGCCTCTACTAAAAATACAAAAATTAGCCAGGAGTGGTGGTAGGTGCCTGTAATCCCAGCTATTTGGGTGGTTGAGGCAAGAGGATTGCATGAATCTGGGAGGTGGAGGTTGCAGTGAGCCAAGACCGCACCATTGCACTCCAGCCTGAGCAACAAGAACGAAACTCCATCTCAAAAAACAAAAGATGTGGTTGTTGGAGAATGGGCTTCTTGAAATTGAGATTACGGAGGCAATGCAGTTTGGGAATGACAAGGTCCAGAGTATAACCATGGAAGTGAATGACTAATATAAGGCAGAAAAGAAGAGGAGTTAAAAGAACTGTAACTAAATAGGAATGTTATTACATGGATTATAATGTTAATATGAATTAAGGGGACATTAATTCATATTAATGTTCACATTCAGGACAAGGTGAAGGCAAAACCCAAAATACCTGAGGTTATTTACTCTTAGGGACTGTATTCCTGGAGGGAGGGACTGTATTCAGAAGCAAAGTCTTCAAGAAACGAGGGGTGGTGACTTGGAGTATTGATAGGTGACTATGACAGAGAGGGTGATGACTGGAAAGTCTGGTGCTTTGAAACTCAAAGTAGGATGTTTTAAGATAGGATGTGGGAAATACCTCTCCCAGCCTAGTGTATATGGCATATAGGACTAAAGAAAACAGCTGTGACATGAAAATTGTGCAGAGGAAGATATGTTCTCAAAGAAAACTTCATTTTTGGTTACCAGTAAGATGAACAAAACTTTAGGGAAAAGATTGATGATGGACCATGAGGTTCCGAGAGCACAGTTGGAAGGCTCTCAGATTTGAAGACTATGAAGTAGAAGATGAGGATGGACGCAGAAGACGAGGACTTCCTGTGGTGAATGACAGAGCAGGGATAAAGGACCAATAGGATCTGATCCTGCTGTTCTTAAAGCATATTGTTAGAGGCAAGGCTGTGAATATTAGGGGTATCTGAAGACCTTCTTCACTCCTGCTGTGAAAGCAAAGAATCCTAGAAAGGTGATTTAATTATAACTTTATTAGCCTCTTGAGCTGAAGGTTTGAATCTAAATCTAGAAAGGTAAAGTCTTCTGTATGATTGTGTTTTTGTAATTTCTGTCAGAACTCTAATAGTTTTGCTTTATATATTTTGATATTGGCTATTTGATATACAAAAATTATGATTATTACTTTTATATGAATAATACAAGCACTGATTTCACTTTTGATTGTCCTGAAATAGTTTTATATGTTTGTATATTTATGCTGCATGAGTCATGTCATTCTAGATATATGTCTTACAAATAACATAATTAGGTCAGTGTATACATTTGTGTGTGCATGAGACCCAATCTGAAAGTCTACCTTTTAATAAAGATTTTAACCCGTCTCTATTTATTGTGATAACTATATGATTAGTGTTACTTCTGCCATCTTAGTTTTCCAAATTCTTGTTTTTATGTTCCTAGTTTTGTTATATTAGTCAAAATAATTCTGCTTATTTATTATTTATTAGTAATTTTTAAGTTATACATTGCAATTTTTCTACTAATGATTTCCTTCCAATTGCTTTTTAGATGAATTTTTGATCCCTACCCACTCTGAGAATGGAATTTGCCCAGCTTTTGCCTCTCTTTCCCCATAATTGCTAAGATTTTAGCAAATAATCTGGCATCTATTCAATCTCTTTCCTCATTTCAGTGGGAATTTGGAACACAGAGGGCTTACCCACCCACAGTCAGGTGGTTTCCCTCAGCTGGAAGATAATCATGGAACATTATGAGTAGCATATGAAGTGTGTGGGTTCCCCCAAAGTGCCTAAACCAATAAATCTCTCTTGATAATATGTGAAGTACATTTTGTGGTAGGCATGAAAACAAGGTCGCAGGAAGTTGTTTAAAAGTATCTTTCAGTATCATGCCTGATTAATGTACTATAATATGGCACGTGCTTAATGAAAGAATCATTAACTGGAATATAATTAGATGTTTAATTCAGTCCCTAGTCAATCGTTTGCTTTTAAATACACCTAAGAGTAAATAACCTCAGGTATTTTGGGTTTTGCCTTCATCTTGTCCTGAATGTGAATAAAGGAAAGCTTGTGGCATGTACGTAGCAGGATCAGACACTTCAATATACCAACATACATTTCCCTAAAAATTCTTTCCTGGGACACCCCGGAAAGGGTTTTGTATTGACGTTGTTCAGTGTTACACTCCTGGTGATTCACAAAGGCACATGAACTTGTTACAGGTTCTCAGAAGATCCAGCCTTAAGAAACCTGTTGAACCCTTTGTGACCCAAAGCAATTTGACCATGCAACCTTTTGCTTGCCTTACATGGGCAATTTATTTCCAGTGGAACGTATTTTGGGAAATGCTGCTACATGGTATTCTGTTGTAAAATAGTAAAAGGAATCACTTTCCCGTCTTTAAAGTAACACTTGATTACAGGACTCACAAAGTACTTCTTATATCTTTGAGGTCTTACAGAGTTTTCATGAAAATCTCTGTCAATTTTGACTTTCATTTCCCTTTCCTTCTTTCCCGCCCAAATCTGCAAACAACTCAAATATAAGGTAGTGGTGGGAATGGACTGAGGAATTGTAGCCACAAGCGTATGTGCTCAGAATCACTCCTTTTCTCTGATATCTAAGGATTTGGTAACATGCCAGGCTCCTGATGTTCACTCTCTCATGGCTTACTGTGCTCTCTCTGAGAGCTTCCCATGTGGAAAGACACTTACGTCAGGCCCAGCCCACAAGCGTACCACCAGCCATGGCTGATGTACTTTTGGACCTCACTACAAGTGTGTATATGCCTGTCTCTCTGATTAGACGCTCAGTTCCTTGAGGGAGACATCCAATATCACATTTATCTATATTTCTCTACTATTTGCAATATACATACTCAAGTGTGATTAAATGAATGAATCACTCAACAAATGTGAAAAGTGAAAAATAGTGAGTTTGCCAACCTCTCAGTAATTTCAGATTTAGGCATTTGACATAAAAATGGCAAGACATGACTTTTACCATATTGTCATGGTTTCTTTACATATCAGTGTCCCTTTGTCTAAGAGCAAACTAATGGCAGAGATCATATCCCCAGTGTCAAATCCAGCTTCTGGCACAAATATTTTTTAAATAAATGAATAAAGAACAAATGAATGTTGGGACTTGGAAATTCTCTCTTTGCCATTCAAATATTTAGCACACAAGGTGTTTAAATGAAAGTGAACATGAAATTAAAATTACTTTTTACAAAAGTGAACAAGTAAAAAGTCTTTGTACTTTTATGAGTTTCACTTTTTTTTTTTTTTTTTGAGACGGAGTCTCGCTCTGTCGCCCAGGCTGGAGTGCGGTGGCGCGATCTCGGCTCACTGCAAGCTCCACCTCCCGGGTTCAGGCCATTCTCCTGCCTCAGCCTCCAGAGTAGCTGGGACTACAGGCGCCCGCCACTGCGCCCGGCGAATTTTTTTGTATTTTTTTTTTTGTTGGAGACGGGGTTTCACCGTGTCAGCCAGGATGGTCTCAATCTCCTAACCTCATGATCCGCCCGCCTCGGCCTCCCAAAGTGCTGGGATTACAGGCGTGAGCCACCACGCCCGGCCATGAGGTTCACTTTTGTAATGAAAATCTATCAAGCACTTTTTATAACTGCTCTATCACACGCAAGCATAGGAAAATATACAAAATTAATGTCAGGGTTAACAAAACGCAAATAAGTAAAGACACAAATGATAAGACATTGGATTTGTGGAACAATAAGAAAAAATCAAGTAGCCAAATAGTGAAAAATAGGAAGAGATTTACAGAAGAGGAAATACAAATGACAATAAATATATGAAAAGCTGTTCAAACCTGCTAGTAATCAGAAAAACGCAAACTAAAACAAAACTGTGTTTTCAACCATCAAACTGGCAGAAATAAAAAGATTTATAATATCCAGAGCTTGTAGAGATAAATGGAAATAAGCACTTTCATACACTGTTGGTAAGAATATAAATTGATAAACCTGTTTTGAAGAACACCTGGCAGTATCTCAAATTTTCAATTTGCAACTTTTAGCCAACAAGGACTCTCTTCTACAGAAATACTTTCACATGAGCATAAAGACTTATGTATCAGATATTGATAGAAGCATTGTTTATGATAGAGAAAAATCAAAAGGAAATTAAATATCCTCCTATCGGGAATATTAAATTCATTATTGTACATTCATAGCATGGATACTATGCAGCCTTTAAGGACAATGCAGGCTTCAATGGGTTGACTTTAAAAGGTCTCCCAAACATATTATTTAATAAAGAAATTAAAAGCATATTGGAAATTTAAAATTTGAGAATAATACCACTTATTTAAATTTATGTATGTTTATTGAATAAACGAATCTGTGACTTAGAAAGGCTCTTTACGCTACCAAAATATGTGGTGTATTGATCCTTTTTTAATAAAATACTTCATTATAAATGAAGAAATGGCACCTTAAAAATGCAGCATTACATATGCTGAAACAAAGCTGGCATGATACTCACTAAACTCAACAGTTGCTGCTGATTGGAAGAGGAATGAAGGGGATCTAACATGCTTTACTCTACTTAGTTCTGTATAACCTGAATCTGTTAGCAAAAATGTATTACATACGTAATTTTAGAAATATATCTGCTTCTAGTAACCAGAGAGCTTGTTATAGCCATTATATAAGCCTGCTCAGCTTAATATTTATATGCCAGGCTGAAAGTTGATAACTGATTAATGAGATATAAGCAGCATCACACAGTGACTTTTAGAAGCTAAAAGCAGGCAAATTGTTCCTTAAGAATGGAAAGTCCATCTAATTAAGTAATTAAAATTCATTAAGTCTAGTCCTTTCCCTCTTGCCTAGTCTGTGGCTTGGATCACCTGTGAAGCTATAAGGCAGTACCCAAACTTCATGTAAAACTCTGATCATCGGTGGAAAGTGAATGATGTCATGAAAACCGTCATGTCTTTAAACAGGTTGAAAATGAGTAGAGATAACAGTAAAATGCCTCAACTCTGGACCCTCAATAGATCATTTTCCAAATCACCCCTTGAAGCTAAAAATGAAATGATTTAAATGAAGTAAACAATTCCTAGAGATTAATAAGGATATCTAGAATTGTTGGTAATGACAAGCCACCTGAAACATTCCTGTTTTTTGTTTGTTTGTTTTGTTTTTATAATTGACCCTTCTACTTATTGACATAAAGAACAGACCAATATCTATCAGGCCATACAATTTTATAATGCTGAGCAAGTCATGTCTCATTTCCTGCATAGACTATGACCCTTCATTGCTCATCTTGAAAATCCTTTTGCAGAAGTAATGATCTCCCTATTACATTGTGGTTGAATCATTTGTGCTCAATAGACGGTGCATTTAGTTCAAGCAATACATTTTCCAGCAGTGTGAACGCTAACACAGAAGCCCACCATGCACAGTATATATGTCACATGGCTATTTTTCCAGGGAAGGGCACTGAAAAGCTAGCTAAGAGCTTATTTTCCTCTTGATCTGTCATCTGTATACTCTATGGACAACTTGTCTGTCACTATTCAGTTGTTCAAAACAAAATGCATTCTCCCGTACTGGACTCTAAGAATTGATAAACACAGAGATGACCCATCTCGTTGCAGCTGAAATATAACAAATGTCAGAAATTTGCTGTAACCTGACTACATCTTAATAACAAATACCAGCTACAACAAAAATCTTCCTTTCTATTTTGGGTGCATTCTAAGATTTACAGAAAATTTTATAATGCTTTCTTAGATATTATTTTTTTTTCTAGCTCTTTTTTTTTTATTATTATACTTTAAGTTCTAGGGTACATGTGCATAACGTGCAGGTTTGTTACATATGTATACTTGTGCCATGTTAGTGTGCTGCACCCATCAACTCGTCAGCACCCATCAATTCGTCATTTATATCAGGTGTACCTCCCAATGCAATCCCTCCCCCCTCCCCCTTCCCCATAATAGGCCCCGGTGTGTGATGTTCCCCTTCCCGAGTCCAAGTGATCTCATTGTTCAGTTCCCACCTATGAGTGAGAACATGCGGTGTTTGGTTTTCTCTTCTTGTGATAGTTTGCTAAGAATGATGGTTTCCAGCTGCATCCATGTCCCTACAAAGGACGCAAACTCATCCTTTTTTATGGCTGCATAGTATTCCATGGTGTATATGTGCCACATTTTCTTAATCCAGTCTGTCACTGATGGACATTTGGGTTGATTCCAAGTCTTTGCTATTGTCAATAGTGCTGCAATAAACATACGAGTGCATGTGTCTTTGTAGTAGAATAATTTATAATCCTTTGGCTATATACCCAGTATTGGGATGGCTGGGTCATATGGTATATGTAGTTCTAGATCCTTGAGGAATTGCCATACTGTTTTCCATAATGGTTGAACTAGTTTACAATCCCACCAACAGTGTAAAAGTGTTCCTATTTCTCCACATCCTCTCCAGCACCTGTTGTTTCCTGATTTTTTAATGATTGCCGTTCTAACTGGTGTGAGATGGTAACTCATTGTGGTTTTGATTTGCATTTCTCTGATGGCGAGGGATGATGAGCATTTTTTCATGTGTCTGTTGGCTGTATGAATGTCTTCTTTTGAGAAATGTCTGTTCATATCCTTTGCCCACTTTTTGATGGGGTTGTTTGTTTTTTTCTTGTATATTTGTTTGAGTTCTTTGTAGGTTCTGGATATTAGCCCTTTGTCAGATGAGTAGATTGCAAAAATTTTCTCCCATTCTGTAGGTTGCCTGTTCACTCTGATGGTGGTTTCTTTTGCTGTGCAGAAGCTCTTTAGTTTAATGAGATCCCATTTGTCAATTTTGGCTTTTGCTGCCATTGCTTTTGGTGTTTTAGACATGAAGTCCTTGCCCATGCCTACGTCCTGAATGGTACTACCTAGATTTTCTTCTAGGGTTTTTATGGTATTAGGTCTAACATTTAAGTCTCTAATCCATCTTGAATTAATCTTCGTATAAGGAGTAAGGAAAGGATCCAGTTTCAGCTTTCTACTTATGGCTAGCCAATTTTCCCAGCACTGTTTATTAAATAGGGAATCCTTTCCCCATTTCTTGTTTCTCTCAGGTTTGTCAAAGATCAGATGGCTATAGATGTGTGGTATTATTTCTGAGGACTCTGTTCTGTTCCATTGGTCTATATCTCTGTTTTGGTACCAGTACCATGCTGTTTTGGTTACTGTAGCCTTGTAGTATAGTTTGAAGTCAGGTAGCGTGACGCCTCCGGCTTTGTCCTTTTGACTTAGGATTGTCTTGGCAATGCGGGCTCTTTTTTGGTTCCATATGAACTTTAAAGCAGTTTTTTCCAATTCTGTGAAGAAACTCATTGGTAGCTTGATGGGGATGGCATTGAATCTATAAATAACCTTGGGTAGTGTGGCCATTTTCACGATATTGATTCTTCCTATCCATGAGCATGGTCTGTTCTTCCATTTGTTTGTGTCCTCTTTGATTTCACTGAGCAGTGGTTTGTAGTTCTCCTTGAAGAGGTCCTTTACATCCCTTGTAAGTTGGATTCCTAGGTATTTTATTCTCTTTGAAGCAATTGTGAATGGAAGTTCATTCCTGATTTGGCTCTCTGTTTGTCTGTTACTGGTGTATAAGAATGCTTGTGATTTTTGCACATTAATTTTGTATCCTGAGACTTTGCTGAAGTTGCTTATCAGCTTAAGGAGATTTTGGGCTGAGACGATGGGGTTTTCTAAATATACAATCATGTCATCTGCAAACAGGGACAATTTGACTTCTTCTTTTCCTAACTGAATACCCTTGATTTCTTTCTCTTGCCTGATTGCCCTAGCCAGAACTTCCAACACTATGTTGAATAGGAGTGGTGAGAGAGGGCATCCCCGTCTTGTGCCAGTTTTCAAAGGGAATTTTTCCAGTTTTTGCCCATTCAGTATGATATTAGCTGTGGGTTTGTCATAAATAGCTCTTATTATTTTGAGGTACTTTCCATCAATACCAAATTTATTGAGCGTTTTTAGCATGAAGGGCTGTTGAATTTTGTCAAAAGCCTTTTCTGCATCTATTGAGATAATCATGTGGTTCTTGTCTTTGGTTCTGTTTATATGCTGGATTACGTTTATTGATTTGTGAATGTTGAACCAGCCTTGCATCCCAGGGATGAAGCCCACTTGATCATGGTGGATAAGCTTTTTGATGTGCTGCTGTATCTGGTTTGCCAGTATTTTATTGAGGATTTTTGCATCGATGTTCATCAGGGAGATTGGTCTAAAATTCTCTTTTTTTGTTGTGTCTCTGTCAGGCTTTGGTATCAGGATGATGCTGGCCTCATAAAATGAGTTAGGGAGGATTCCCTCTTTTTCTATGGATTGGAATAGTTTCAGAAGGGATGGTACCAGCTCCTCCTTGTACCTCTGGTAGAAGTCAGCTGTGAATCCATCTGGTCCTGGACTTTTTTTGGTGGGTAGGCTATTAATTGTTGCCTCAATTTCGGAGCCTGCTATTGGTCTATTCAGGGATTCAACTTCTTCCTGGTTTAGTCTTGGGAGAGTGTAAGTGTCCAGGAAATTATCCATTTCTTCTAGATTTTCTAGTTGATTTGCGTAGAGGTGTTTATAGTATTCTCTGATGGTAGTTTGTATTTCTGTGGGGTCGGTGGTGATATCCCCTTTCTCATTTTTTATTGCGTCTATTTGATTCCTCTCTCTTTTCTTCTTTATTAGGCTTGCTAGCGGTCTGTCAGTTTTGTTGATCTTTTCAAAAAACCAACTCCTGGATTCATTGATTTTTTGGAGGGTTTTTTGTGTCTCTATCTCCTTCAGCTCTGCTCTGATCTTAGTTATTTCTTGCCTTCTGCTAGCTTTTGAGTGTGTTTGCTCTTGCCTCTCTAGTTCTTTTAATTGTGATGTTAGAGTGTCAATTTTAGATCTCTCCAGCTTTCTCTTGTGGGCATTTAGTGCTGTAAATTTCCCTCTACACACTGCTTTAAATGTGTCCCAGAGATTCTGGTATGTTGTATCTTTGTTCTCATTGGTTTCAAAGAACATCTTTATTTCTGCTTTCATTTCGTTATGTACCCAGTAGTCATTCAGGAGCAGGTTGTTCAGTTTCCATGTAGTTGAGCGGTTTTGATTGAGTTTCTTAGTCCTGAGTTCTAGTTTGATTGCACTGTGGTCTGAGAGACAGTTTGTTACAATTTCTGTTCTTTTACATCTGCTGAGGAGTGCTTTACTTCCAATTATGTGGTCAATTTTGGAATAAGTGCGATGTGGTGCTGAGAAGAATGTATATTCTGTTGATTTGGGGTGGAGAGTTCTATAGATGTCTATTAGGTCCGCTTGGTGCAGAGATGAGTTCAATTCCTGGATATCCTTGTTAACTTTCTGTCTCGTTGATCTGTCTAATGTTGACAGTGGAGTGTTGAAGTCTCCCATTATTATTGTATGGGAGTCTAAGTCTCTTTGTAAGTCTCTAAGGACTTGCTTTATGAATCTGGGTGCTCCTGTATTGGGTGCCTATATATTTAGGATAGTTAGCTCTTCCTGTTGAATTGATCCCTTTACCATTATGTAATGGCCTTCTTTGTCTCTTTTGATCTTTGATGGTTTAAAGTCTGTTTTTTCAGAGACTAGGATTGCAACCCCTGCTTTTTTTTGTTCTCCATTTGCTTAGTAGATCTTCCTCCATCCCTTTATTTTGAGCCTATGTATGTCTCTGCATGTGAGATGGGTCTCCTGAATACAGCAGACTGATGGGTCTTGACTCTTGATCCAGTTTGCCAGTCTGTGTCTTTTAATTGGAGCATTTAGTCCATTTACATTTGAGGTTAATATTGTTATGTGTGAACTTGGTCCTGCCATTATGATATTAACTGGTTATTTTGCTCATTAGTTGATGCAGTTTCTTCCTAGCCTCGATGGTCTTTACATTTTGGCATGTTTTTGCAATGGCTGGTACCGGTTGTTCCTTTCCATGTTTAGGGCTTCCTTCAGGGTCTCTTGTAAGGCAGGCCTGGTGGTGACAAAATCTCTAAGCATTTGCTTATCTGTAAAGGATTTTATTTCTCCTTCACTGATGAAACTTCGTTTGGCTGGATATGAAATTCTGGGTTTAAAATTCTTTTCTTTAAGAATGTTGAATATTGGCCCCCACTCTCTTCTGGCTTGTAGAGTTTCTGCCGAGAGATCTGCTGTTAGTCTGATGGGCTTCCCTTTGTGGGTAACCCGACCTTTCTCTCTGGCTGCCCTTAAGATTTTTTCCTTCATTTCAACTTTGGTGAATCTGGCAATTATGTGTCTTGGAGTTGCTCTTCTGGAGGAGTATCTTTGTGGCGTTCTCTGTATTTCCTGAATTTGAATGTTGGCCTGCCCTACTAGGTTGGGGAAGTTCTCCTGGATGATATCCTGAAGAGTGTTTTCCAACTTGTTTCCATTCTCCCCCTCACTTTCAGGCACCCCAATCAGACGTAGATTTGGTCTTTTTACATAATCCCATACTTCTTGCAGGCTTTGTTCATTTCTTTTTCTTCTTTTTTCTTTTGGTTTCTCTTCTCTCTTCATTTCATACATTTGATCCTCAATCGCTGATACTCTTTCTTCCAGTTGATCGAGTCGGTTACTGAAGCTTGTGCATTTGTCACATATTTCTCGTGTCATGGTTTTCATCTCTGTCATTTCGTTTATGACCTTCTCTGCATTAATTATTCTAGCTGTCAATTCTTCCACTCTTTTTTCAAGATTTTTAGTTTCTTTGCGCTGGGTACGTAATTCTTCCTTTAGCTCTGAGAAGTTTGATGGACTGAAGACTTCTTCTCTCATTTCGTCAAAGTAATTCTCTGACAAGCTTTGATCCGTTGCTGGCGATGTGCTGCGCTCCTTTGCAGGGGGAGATGTGCTCTTATTTTTTGAATTTCCAGCTTTTCTGCCCTGCTTCTTCCCCATCTTTGTGGTTTTATCTGCCTCTGGTCTTTGATGATGGTGACGTACTGATGGGGTTTTGGTATAGGTGTTCTTCCTGTTTGATAGTTTTCCTTCTAATAGTCAGGACCCTCAGCTGTAGGTCTGTTGGAGATTGCTTGAGGTCCACTCCAGACCCTGTTTGCCTGGGTATGAGCAGCATAGGTTGCAGAAGATAGAATATTGCTGAACAGCGAGTGTACCTGTCTGATTCTTACTTTGGAAGCTTCCACTCAGGGGTGTACTCCACCCTGTGATGTGTGGGGTGTCAGACTGCCCCTAGTGGGGGATGTCTCCCAGTTAGGCTACTCAGGGGTCAGGGACCCACTTGAGCAGGCAGTCTGTCTGTTCTCAGATCTCAGCCTCCCTGTTGGGAGATCCACTGCTCTCTTCAAAGCTGTCAGACAGAGTCGTTCGCGTCTGCACAGGCCTCTGCAGCTTCCCCTGTTATTTTTTAGCTGTGCCCTGTCCCCAGAGGCGGAGTCTACAGAGACAGGCGGGTTTCCTTGAGCTGCTGTGAGCTCCACCCAGTTTGAGCTTCCCAGCGGCTTTGTTTACCTACTTAAGCCTCAGCAATGGTGTGCGCCCCTCCCCCAGCCTCGCTGCTGCCTTGCGGTTAGATCGCCACAGACTGCTGTGTTAGCAAGGAGGGAGGCTCCGTGGGCGTGGGACCCTCCCAGCCAGGTGTGGGGTATATTCTCCTGGTGTGCCCGTTTGCTTAAAGCGCAGTATTGGGGTGGGAGTTACCCGATTTTCCAGGTGTTGTGTGTCTCAGTTCCCCTGGCTAGGAAAAGGGATTCCCTTCCCCCTTGCACTTCCCAGGTGAGGCGATGCCTCGCCCTGCTTCAGCTCTCGCTGGTCGGGCTGCAGCAGCTGACCAGCACCGATTGTCCGGCCCTCCCTAGTGAGATGACCCCAGTACCTCAGTTGAAAATGCAGAAATCACCGGTCTTCTGTGTCGGTCGCGCTGGGAGTTGGAAACTGGAGGTGTTCCTATTCGGCCATCTTGCTCCGCCCCTTTTTTTTGTTTCCTTAGATATTATTTTTATCATATGTGCCTGCATTTGTCAGTCAGAAACCTCTAGAAAACTTTGTTTCTCCTTTAAGATTAAAAAGAGGTCTTAAATGCTTTTGAATTATATTTTTTAATTAAGCTAAATTCTTCTTCAATTTCAGATAACTCAGACTTCATTGGTACCATGCTCCTGTGAATATGTATAATTTTAATTGCATTACAGTGATATTTTAGTTTCCTGACCATTATATTAAAAACGAGTTGTCTTTTCTGTAGCTGTCTGCCTTATATCATTACACATCCTCTTATATATGCAGTAGCACTCATTTAACAAAGATAGTTTCTAGTAATAACAGTTAATTGGGAAAAATTACAGAAAATAAACAGCATAATAACCCCCAATACATTAGTGCAGATGTAGTAACTATAAAAAGGATAATCAAATCACCCTCTGAGGTATTCAATTGCTTTTCATATTTGGAATAGAATTAAAGTAATGAAAAATGAAACTTTGCAATTTTACAGAGAGGAGAGTGGCTGGCAAAAATAAGTTTGTCTTGGTTTAATTTGAAGTTTTCTGGCTTAGTAAAAGTTTTCTTTTTGAATTCTAAATTCCCTGAAGCATGGTAAGTCTTGGAGCAGGGTGGCTTGAGGGTTGATTAATTCAGCTGCTCACCAACCCCACACAAGGCCCATGTACTTCTTTCAGTATTTCTCCTTTGCCTTTCCGTATTTGGTTTAGCTCTCTTTCTGACTGCAAGATGACTGTTGCATTTCTAGTCATCTCACCCAGACTTAACATTTCCAGAGGAAGAAAAGGAATTGTTCATTAAGCTGTCCAGAAGCACCCCAACTGACTTCTCATACTGCATTAGGTGAAGCCCATTCCTGAATCAATCATCGGCAAAGATAATGGGATTACCACAAACGATTTTGTGAATATGGCTGTATGGAATAGGGTGATTACTCAACACACTTAGGTTCTGCTTGAAAAGAAGAAAAAATAGGTGAATGTTCATTCGATGGATGTTAAACAGTAACTGCTACTCCCTTTATGTACTGCTTGTTATATGCATGTCTACCTCCCCATGAAAATATATGTTCACTGAGAATGGATGCTAGTTTATATACACATTTCTACGTGCTTAATTCTTTTTGCTGCTCAGCACATGTTTCATATTTAGCAATTTTTTTCAATTAATGGATGAATTAATTAATATAAGAATAAATAGTTAATCATAAGAAAAGAAGCAAATTTACAGTGAAGTTAACAAAGCTTAAGATTTAAAGGCCTTTGAAAAGACCTAAGAAAAGCTTTAGAAATGTATTCATACGATAAGCTATTAAAAATTTTCCAAAAATAAGACATTTTAACTACAATTGACTAGATTTGCTGACTCTACACTGATTGACTTACCCTCTACCACATTTCTATAAGTGTTGAAGTGACCATGAGCATTTTGGAAATTCAGTGATCAGAAAGCTGAGCTAGAGATACATTTATTTGGAATTCAGTGGTACATTTTTGTGTATTTCTCAGTCACTTCCACGTCTAATAATGTTATTGCTACCACTTGGTATAGGAAGGGTTTCCAGAAACACCCATCTGCCTTCCAGGCTGAATCACTGCAAAGCGATTTTTAAGAAAGGTGCAGAGCCAGAGGTGTTGTGATTGAGCATGCCATAGAGTGCCTAGCCCTTGAAGAATGTTAATAGTGAAAGAGAAAGATCGAAAGGGAGGGAGTCAGAAACCAGTCTCTACAAAATTCTTTCAATCATCAGATACGTAAAATTGTAAGCAGAGGATTCAGTTCATATAGAGATCCAGTCAAAACAGAAGATCTCTCCTGTGAAAAATATTTTTGGTAATGTGATAATATAGCACGTACAATTTTAAAAGCCCCATACCTTTGTTTTCACCTGTAACGGGTGTTGCATGAAACTAGGTGTTGTATGAAATGGAATTTCTCAGAATTCCTCTATGCATAGGACACAAATCTATAGCAATACTGCTATAGTAAGTTTGCCTATGACAGCTGATAAAGAAATTTGATAGGTTTTCCCAAATTTAGCAACCACAAGAAAAATGATGTCACTCATAAAAAGTTATAAAACAGAAATTTGTCTAGACTACTATTAATAAAACCAAATTTTGACTAACAATTTTGTTTTAGAAAATGATATTGTAAAACTGTTGTCAAATGAACAGGTGAGCAAAGTGTATGCATCCAAAAATGTAGTCTCAATGCAAGAACCTAAGTTAAGAATAAGAGCTAATTCCTGTTGAATGCTTTCTGAAGACTTTTCATTTATTTATTTCTTTAAATATATTTATCACAACGTCACTGTATCAGCAGGATGAGCTAGATTACACTACAGTGTCATATGACCTCCCAGACCATAGGCACTATATTTGTAAAGGTTTATTTCTTGCTCGTTCTTCAGATCTTGTAGCTGGAAATTGTACCGTACATGGATGTAAAGTAGAAACTTAGTATGACAGAGGCCTCCTCCATCTGAAATATCTCCAGTCACTGTAACAAGAGGAAAGTGAATGACAAATAGCACATAGACTCTTAAAAACTTTGACTGGAAGTGACACCCGTCATTTTCACTTATTTTGTTGATCAAAGCAAGTCACATGGCCATGCCTAACTTTAAAGTAGTGGGCAAAAACAATCCCTCCATTTACTTAGACTGAGAAGAACATATATTTGTAAACAGCGAACGATGATTGCTACAGGAACATTTAACACATGTTAGTATGTAGGAGAACTGAACCATGGAGAAAACCGAGTGACTGGCCAAAGATTACACAATAATAAAATGCAAATCTAGATTCATATCTAGGATCAAGTCCACATCTTGCTATTATTCTACCTCCTTTGATGTAGATTTTTTGGTAAATCCCTGAGCCCTGGAATGGCAAATGGCGGTACACAAAGCATTATATTCTTGATGAGAAATTATGAGGAGAAACTCAAGCAAGATCTGTACATCTTCTAGTTTAGTGAGCAATATAGCTTAAACTCTCATTTATTGTATTCATTCATCAGACGTTTCTAAAGCACATTTAGAAATTATAAATTAATATAACTATTCATTTGTAATGCATTATTACATCAGTTTCATGGAGAAAGATAAGAGAAAGGAACTCTCTAACACTAACTGGAGTTAGGAATTATCTAGAGATTAAAGGGTCACCTATTGGACCCAGTCATTCTAGAAGTTAGAATGACTCGCTGCAAATGATCGATAGTCTGCCTTTCCTTCCTTCCTTCTCTCCCTCTTCCCATACTTCTTCCCATCTTCTCTTTCACAAAAATTTATTGCATTCCTGGTAGATGGCAGGTATTAAGAATTGGAGAGATAAACAGAAATAAGATCTATCCCTAGGGAACTCACAATCACAGCAGTAAATCAGATGCATAAATGCAGTATACGAGTCACTGAGACACTCTCAAAACCTTGTGAAATTCAAACTCTACATATATGCCTGATTTTATAGCACAGGACCAGACTGTAATTTGCCAAAATATGTTTATTACAGTTTCGGCCTGTGAATTTATTAACATCTTCTCTACTGCATAAGACCTTTTGGTTTCATTCACTGATATGTTTACAGCTGACATGCACTATCTTTCCTGGCTTTTGTGCCCACATTTGTTTACACTGACACATGGTGCTATAGCTTGATGCCCAGATAAGATTTCAAGTGTTTTCGCTGAAATCGCTCAGAATTATTGTAAAGAGATGCATTTATAACCATCAGGGAACACTGAATCTTGGAGTCTGTGTTCTTTGGCATCTGTTAGTAAATATCTTACTACCCTCACCAGCTTTAGGGTATACATTGTTTACCTGTGGCACAGCAAAAACTGTCTCCCATATTTTATGGGGAAAATTCTGTGTCTGGCTCTCATAGTTCGGAGAGTTGTTTACAGTCAGCTGGTAGAAAGTCTTACTTGCATTTCACCTGCAATGATTTGTTTGTCAGGCTTTTTGTCTCTTATGGTGCATGAAGAGGACAAATGAAAGTCCTTTCCCCTGCAATATCTTTCCTGCTCATGAAAGTTACTTTTGCAAACTTTAATTACTGGCATGATAGCCTATCTCCTTTCTCAGTGTCAGAAGTCTTATTTTGGTTTCTTTTCCAATTACATCTTTTTCAAGTGCTTTATATATTTTAGTCTGCCGTAGATCCTTCACTATAAAAAAACAATCAAAGATAACATTTGTGCTATGTTATAGCAACTGTCTAGGGTCTATTTTATCTCAATCTGTGTCTTCAGTTTTTTCAGTAGAAGTACAAGTAGTTGTATATTTTTTAACATCCTGGCTATAATGTCATATTAAAAATGCTAGCATTTTGCAAGAAGTTCAAACTGGAAGCAAGGTGGGTTTTTTCACTGGAAATTGTCAGAGATGGTAATGCAATGAAATATAATAAGCATAGTCTCTATTTCAGAATGAGACACTGAGGAGTTGTGACAAAAGATCAAGGATCAATTGAGTTATTTTATACTGTATTTTCCTTTCCGGGCATGAAATACTACTTTCCACATAGTTTCTTTTCCAACAGATGCTATATAATTTTGTTGAAATGATTTATGTAAACAAAACAGATAATTTGTTAAAGCTATTGGTGTAATAATGCTGCATAAAAGGCCACCTCCCAAAATCCTCAGAGGCTGAAAATATAAAGCCTTCATTTCTCATGTGTGCCTCTGCAGGTCCACTATGGCAGCTCTACTTAAAATGTCACTTCGATTCAGGTTTGCTCCACATTTCTCATCCTGGAACCCAGGTTGCAGGAGCAGCAGGTATCTGGAGCATGCCTTTCTCAAGGTACAGGGCAGGAATGCCAGAGTGATTAGCCAAACAATGCAAGCACATTACAGCCCTGGTTGGAAGTGACACGTGTAGCTTCCCTTACATTCTGTTGGCCAACCAAGTCTCCTGACAAGCTCAAATTCAGTGAGGCAGGGAAATATGCTTCATTCCCAGGCAGCAATGGCCAAGTCAGGGAAGAAAGGTAGGTAGTTTTGTTTCACAAGACCGTGTGAAGAGATCACCAAACAGGCTTTGTGTGAGCAACATGGCTGTTTATTTCACCTGGGTGCAGGTGGGCTGAATCGGAAAAAGGAGTCCGCAAAGGGTAGTGGGATTATCATTAGTTCTTATAGGTTTGGGGATAGGTGGTGGAGTTTTGGGGGAAGGGAGTGGATCTCACAAAGTACATTCTTAAGGGTGGGGAGAATTACAAAGAACCTTCTTAAGGGTGGGGGAGATTACAAAGTACGTTGATCAGTTAGGGTGGGGCAGAAACAAATCACAATGGTGGAATGTCATCAGTCAAGCTATTTTCACTTCTGTGGATCTTCAGTTGCTTCAGGCCATCTGGAGGTATAGGTGCAGGTTGCTGGGGATTTGATGGCTTAGCTTGGGCTCAGAGGCCTGACAAGTATTATTGTATATTATTGTGTATAATATAACCTACCATAATATCAATTATGACTCTGTCTTCTCCGATGTGATCATTGCCAGTGGAAATTTCTGATTGTATCTTTCAATGTATGTCCAGAAAATCACATTTAGTTCTTCAAGTGTATTTCTTCTGTTATTTGGTATGTAATTTTCTACTCCTACTAGTCTTTCATGCCTTCAACCTAGATCAAAGAATAGTATGTGTTTCTACCCCAGTTTAATAGAATTGATATAAAACTACCCAGTACTATGATTCTTTCTAAATGAGATTATCACTTTTGTTAAAAGTAACATGTACTTGTTCATGTCCTTTTAGGGACATGGATGAAGCTAGAAACCATCATTCTGAGCAAACTATTGCAAGGACAGAAAACCAAACACCACATGTTCTCACTCATAGGTGGGAATTGAACAATGAGAACACTTGAACACAGGAAGGGGAACATCACACACCGGGGCCTGTTGTGGGTTGAGGAGAGTGGGGAGGGATAGCATTAGGAGATATACCTAATGTAAATGACGAGTTAACAGATGCAGCACACCAACATAGCACATGTATATATATGTAACAAACCTGCATGTTGTGCACATGTACCCTAGAACTTAAAGTATAATTTAAAAAAAAAAAAAAAAAAGAACTAGAAAAAAAGAAGGTAACGTACTTCTACCCACTTTGTTTCTAAATGGGATTACACTTTTGTAAAAACTAACTTGTGCTTTGGCCTACTTCCAAATATAGGAAAGAAAGAATTATTTCATTAAAAAAGTAAAGCCCCTTTCATTCATAAAAGAGCTATACCCCCAATCCTTTTAAAAATCTTCTATATTTTTAAGTTTATTATTATTCATTGAGTAAACCAAATGTATAGATTATTCCTATCTTTAAAATATTCAATATAGTTTTACCTTTATTTATTCAAAATTCTCCTTTCTATAAACTTTGTCATGCCTCATATTTGCTGTAATATTTCAAGCACATTGTCAATTTTGATAGAATTATATCAGCTATAAAGATATTGTAGATACCAGATATTATGTGAAGTAAATGCATTTTGCCAAATAATACCATCTGCACACAATGGAAATTTGTGAAGTCATATGGAAGTTCACAGAATAATAAGTAAACTTCGATGTTCATATTAGAGATCAGCCTAATAATTTGTGTTCATTCAAACATCCGTAATGTTCAGCTCATTCACGAGTCCCAGGAAATGTGGTACTGCCAATAATTTGTCCTTCCAGTGTAATAGAGTATAAGAGTAACATGTATGTTCAACTCCATCAAAATGGATAATGTGCTGGAAAAAAATGTTAAGTTTGATTTTGACTAGATATACAAAAATTAATTTTATTTAGAAGGGTAAAGTTTTTGAGGGGTGAGCTTGCCTATAATGGGGTAGGCAGGCCTCTCTATGGCCCTGAATGTGAAGCCTCTTTAATGTTTCCTAGCTTCCACTCCCTGCTATGGCTGAGTGGATGGGAACCCAGGATCTAGTTCCAGAAGCTGAGTGAGCCCACCTTCCTCATTGCTGCATTCTGTTTTTAATGACGATTAATATATTATTTACATACCAGAAATGTCACTCATTTAGTGTTACCATTTGATGATATCTTTTGTATATTTATAGAGCTATGCAAATATGACTGTACTCTAATTTTAGAACATTGTCATCACCCCCCTAAAAATCTCATACCCATTGGCAGTCATTCCCTATCCCCTTCCCACTCTTTCCCAGCTCTAGGCAACTACAAATCTTTCTGTGTGTTTTCTAATGGTAGACAAATGGGATCACCCAACACATGGTCTTTTGTGACTGGCTTCTTTCCCTAAGCGTAATGTTTTCAAAGTTTGTCTGTGTTGTAGCGTGTATCAATACTTCATTCCTCTTTCTTGTCCAGTAACCTTCCATTGTATGAATATACTGCATTTTGTTTATTCATTCATCAGTGATGAACATTTGGGTTGTTTCTATTTTTTTTGGCTGTTATGGATAATTTTGCTATTGACCTTCATTTGCAAATTTTTGTGTGGACACGTGTTTTATCTCGGGTATATCCCTAGAAGTGAAATTGCTGAGTCATGGTAGAGTTAAACAGGGTAACTCTGTGTTTAACTTTTTGAGAAACTGCTAAATTGTTTTCCAAAGTGGCTACACTATTTTTGTCATCCCACCAGTAAGGAATGAGGGTTCTCATTTTAGGACACCCTGGCTAACTCCTGTTATTGTCTATCTTTTTTATTATAGCTATTTCTAATGGGTGTGAAATGGTATCTCATTATGATATTGACTTGTATTTCCCTAATTACTAATGTTGTTGAACATTGTATGTGCTTATTAGCCATTCATGTGTCTTCTTTGGAATAAGGTCTACTCAGACTTTTCGCCTTTTTTTTTGTTTTGTTTTTTGAGATGGAGTTTCACTCCTGTTGCCCAGGCTGGAGTGCAATGGCGTGATCTCAACTCACTACAACTTCCACCTCCTGGGTTCAAACGATTCTCCTGCCTCAGCCTCTCAAGTAGGTGGGATTACAGGCTCATGCCACCATGCCTCCATGCCTGGCTAATTTTTGTAGTTTTGGTAGAGACAAGGTTTCACCATGTTGACCAGGCTGGTCTCGAACTCCTGACCTCAGGTGATCCGCCCACCTCCATTTCCCAAAGTGCTGAGATTACAGGTGTGAGCCACCATGCCCAGCCTTGCCCATTTTTAAAATTGAGCTATTTGTCTTTTTATGATTGAGTTGTAAGAGTTCTTTATATGTTCTGGATACAAGTCTCTTATCAAATAGTATATGATTTGTAAATATTATCTTCCATTCTATTGGTTATTGCTTTCTTGACAGTTTCATTTGAAACACAGCAGTTTTAATTATTATAAAGTCAATTTTATTTTTTCTTTTACCACTTGTGCTTTTGATGTTGTGTCTAAGAAATCATTGTCTAATCCAAGGTCATGAAAATTAACTATTGTGTTCTCATCTGAGATTTTTACGGTTTTTAGCTCTTATGTTTAGATCCGTGATCCATTTTGAGTTAACTCTTGCATAAGGTGTAAGTTAGGAGTCTAATTTTCTTCTTTTGTGTATGGATATTCAGTTGGCCCTTACCATTTGTTGAAAGACTTTATTTCCTCCATTGAATTATCTTGGCCCCTTTGTCTAAAATCAATTGACCATAAATATTTATTTATATCCATTTATTTTTAGACTCTCAATTCTATTCCATTGACTTGTATGTCTTTTCTTATGCTGTCCCACAGTGTCTTCCTTATTGTATCTTTGTAGCAAGTTTTAAAATCTGTTAGTGTGAGCTCACTAGGTTTATTCTTTTTAAAGATTGTTTTAGCTGTTGTGAGCGCCTTGTATCTTGGCTTAATTTTTAAATCAAAATGCACAATTATTTTTATCCCCTTTTTTCTGTTTTTTTTTTTTTTTTTGCCTGAATTACACATAGCCTAGTAAATGATCTCATAAGTTGAATGAGTGTGGTTAGGGAAAGGGTTATTGACTTCTATAAATATACATGTTTTCGCATAAAACATCTCCAAGCCCACAAAATTCTTGCTTAAGGAAAAGTATATTTTTGAATTTGATACTCTAATAACCCTAACACCCAATTCATACGGCAACTTATTTATCTGATTGTACTAAAATATCCACTGAAGCAATAGTTGTAAATTAACATTGACGTAAACATGATTAAGTTTGCAAGAGCATAAACCACATGACATCCTGAGCAGAAAAAGGAGAAAATTCACTTTCAGCCTCTTTCAGTATTCTTGCCTTGAACTTTTAAATACAAAAACTTATTTTGTGAACAAAAGCAACCATTCCCCTAAAACCAGAGAAGAGCAGTCACGAAAAGATTCACAAAACTCGGGAAATAGTTGCTTACTTTCATGCTTTGCCCAATCTGCGTTTATTTTGGATCTGAGTTTATTTTGGCACAGAAGTGCTATGGAGAAGCTTTCATAGTGGTCATGGCCCTAAGAAATTAAAAAACTTACATTTATATCTTTAAAGTTAGAGAATTTACACTATAAAACATGGAATTTATTTTCAGTATCTCTTTTATTGCATAATTTGTTTTTTATTTAGATTGTGTCCTACTGCAAATATGTTAAGCCAGGTTATTTTCATCTGTCATTTCTTTTCCTGTTCTTAATAGATACATGAATTTTGTCTGAGTGAATATAGTTAATTCTCCAATTCTTATGTAAGTCTTTTTCAGTGATAGATTTTTAAGAAGGACTTCTGGAATAGGTAATAAACCTTTTGCAAATAATCAGTCTTTGATCAGAATTTTTAAAGACGATGCTTGGAGGGCATTTGAAAAACAAGGTTTTGTTTTTATTTTTTCTGACTCAGGCCTTTTTATGGTACAGTTAGCAGAAATGTCATAAATCTCAAAAAGGCCGTTCTTGTCCTAAACCAATTGACCCTTCAGTGCTGAATCCTCAGCTACCTCAGGAGTTCTACTGGACCTCATTGCCATTTTCTGAATAATTTATGTGATTTACAGTGCCTTGTAAAAAGCACTGAAACATCTCTCTGTGTGACTTGTTTGCTTTTAATTTATAGTGACATATTTTCATAGTAGTAGAAACTTGCTGAAAAACTTTTCTGAAATATTATGTTTTTCATTCATACTCAGATCACTGTGGCCCAGTTATCAGTGACCTCAATTTTCTGCTCTGTTGTTTTTCAAATTAAAAAATACATATGGGCAGTTTCTTGACAAAGTCACACATTAAATAACATTACCCATAGATCATTATCCTGTGTGCACTCTGCCATTACCAATGGTTACCTGACCTTTAGAATTAAGGAGAGCATTATGAGCATCTATTGAGATATTAAAAGCTGTAATATTATTAGCATTTCTTAGGGTCAGCTGGCATGTTTACATTGAAGCTATGCTGGTGTCTCAGAGAAGGACATATGTGGTTGGTAAGTAGTCCTTGTCGAGTCCTCATGATAGTCTGGTAATAATAAAGAAAGTAAATGAGGAAAATGCTATCTTGTTCAGTAAGCTAGGCATCTGTAAAGAAGATTGAGCACATATGAAGTACTGTGCCCGACAAAGAACGTAAGGAGATGCAGAGGGCCTGGCAGGATGGGTACCTCATCATTTAAATTAGGCAACCAGGAAAAACGCTGAGGATCATCAACTAAACAGGGAGAGGCACATACATTGTTGGCAGAGAAATACAGATGTGTGGGTTAAGCAGAGCCAGTATATATTTAAATAAAACAGTTTTCTAATCAGAAGCCCGAAATAATTAATTAAATTAAATCATATTTAATCTTCTTCTGAAGCACAATTGTTTCTACTATTTGAAGAATATAATTAAGATGGTTTCATGAATGCAATTATCAGCAAAAGTGATTGCATCAAGAACATATGAACCTTGTATATTTCACTATTGAGTTGGGATTTTGTGTGGAAGAAGAAATGATGTTGATAAGATTGTGTGTATTTATTTAAGACTATTGTTTAGCAAGGTTTCAGTAAGCACTCAATAAATGTTAGCTATTATTATAATCATCATCATTATTATTGTTTTCTTCCAGCTGATGGTTATAATTGTGCTTGGTCAAGTTTACATTGATTTGCATGAAGCTTTTCATTAAAAGTAATAGAAATAAAGAACTCCTTTGTATCCGGCATATTGTCCCCATACTTGCCCTTTATTTTAGCTATTTAAATCACAAATGGTCCCCTATTAACTTTGATTATTTTATAGCAAACACTTAAATAGTCGTCAGAAAACCTAGTTTCTATTTCTATTCTGCCACTCACTATTGTGTGACCTAGAGTGAGTCTTATTATTTCTGGGCCACAGTTAGAATAGATGTCCATGAGTCCTTTTCTTTTTTTTTTTTTTTTTTTTTTTTTAGATGGAGTCTCCCTGTTGTTGGCCTGGGCTGGAGTGCAGTGGCATGGTCTCGGCTCACTGCAACCTCTACCTCCCAGGCTCCAGCAATTCTCCTACCTCAGCGTCCCGAGTAGCTGAGATTATAGGCACCAGCCACCATGCCCGGCTAATTTTTGTATTTGTAGTAGAGATGGGTTTTCACCATATTGGCCAGGCTGGTCTTGAACTCCGGACCTCAGGTGATTCACCCACCTCAGCCTCCCAAAGTGCTGGGATTGCAGGCGTGAGGCACCGCACCCAGCGTGAGTCCCTTTCATATCTAATATTCTATGGGGTAGCTCAAGAGGCAAAATTGCAGGAAAAAAAGCATTATAATAGACTGCATTCACTTTTAATCTGTCCTTGGAAGTCACCTCACTTCTGCCTCAAGCAAGATCCGCATCTGGTTTAAGGGTGTCATTTAAGGGTAGTACTGCAAGCTGCAGAAACTTCCATTGTATAGTGTCAGTCTTGTGGATATCAAACATTTACTAAGGATTAAAAATGTGGCTTAACCTACTTAGAACTAAAATTGAACTTTTAGAAGCTGTTCTACAACAGAGACATAGATACTTGTCTTCAAACTAGATTTTACTATTTGTAGTGCCTTTGACCTTCATGCGAATTCTATAGCAAATAGAGTCAAACTTTTTTTTAAACTGTTTATCCCTGGGCAGTGCCATCTGATATGAGTGGTGTTCCATCAAAACGTGTTTTTTTCCGGAGGAAGTCTTGCTGTAATACATCATCAGCATGACAGCCAGTGTATTACATACTACAATAAAACATCCCCAGAGCAAAGGTACATGTGATGATGAATTATGCTAATATGTTATTGTCATTATGTTATCAGCACTCGGAGAGTGATTTAGTGAGATACATCATCAGTGAGAGAATATCTGATTTTGTATTACTCAAAAAATGACACGATCATGGAAAAGCACAGCAGGTTCATTTGATTAATAGGGTTAGTGATATTCTAGTGCCAGAACTCATGTGTGGTGGTATATTAAAATGTCCTTTGAAGCTGAAAACAAGTTAAAGAAAGATGAGTCCATGAGGTGGAGTTGTAAAAGCACTGTCAATTTAAATACTAGCACTTTAGACAGAGTGTACAGTTAAGTATAAATCAAAAGTCACCCTTGTCTTTTATTCAAACGTTTGACAGTGATTTAGTTCTACTTAATTATCTGTAAGCCTGATAACTTCTTTCAAGAAGCTATCTATTGTAAGACCACTGGTTATGCTATAAATCTACAGTCTACAGGTGACGCTGTATTTATTTATTTATTTATTTTTTTATTTATTTATTTGGAGTCTTGCTCTGTCAGCAGGCTCAAATGCAGTGGCGCGATCTCAGCTCACTGCAACCTCTGCCTCCCGGGTTCTCCTGCCTCAGCCTCGCAAGTAGCTGGGACTACAAGCACATGCCACCACACCCAGCTAGTTTTTGTATTTTTAGTAGAGATGGGGTTTTACCATGTTGGCCAGGATGGTCTCAATCTCTTGACCACGTGATCCACCTGCCTCGGACTCCCAAAGTGCTGGGATTACAGGCATGAGCCACCATGCCCAGCCCTGGTGACACTTTATAACGATATGCATTAATGCCCAAAATCACTGAACCAAACCAGACATATTACTAAACTTTGTTGTTGAGCGACAACTAATTTATTCAAGATATAATAGCTGATCACTTTTGTTACAGCATCTTCTTTTGCACAGAACCTTATACACATTAGGCACTGAAAAGATATTTGCCAATTTGAATAGATGATTTTTCACATAACTTTCTATATTCAAAATCACAGAAATCACAAGTCTGACACCAAACTTAAATTAGAATAGCCAGACACCATGGATTGCAAATAGAAAACAACTTGATTTTTCCCCGCACTGCTTGTTCCATCACAGTCTCACCAGCTAGTAATTCTGCGTCTTGCCACTGCTTTCTAGCTAAGGTCTCAGACCCATTCACAGTGTGAGGGGCTACGAGGTGGAGAACAGAGAGCAGGATAGATCTTACTCCATTGGTATCTCTTGATCTGGCATTGATGCCCTCTGAGCTTGCTGAGTAATTAAAACTGACTTTTTCTCTCATGGAATTCTTCCACAGGTTCTTTGGGGACCTCCTCTCAATAATTATGCAAGTCTTTCCTCAAAATGTCTTAACATTCTGTACCTTTTAGAGCTTATGATTTATAATTACCTCATTAATCTCTGTTTTCCAGCTATTCCCTTCTGTATTGGCACCACCTTACCCTAATAGGCATCTTATACTTTTGGACAAAATCCCTTTGAAGGAAACCTCTAAGCTGGCCGCCCCTCCCAAGGACCATATCTGATTCACAGAAAATAGATTCCTCTGGTGCAGAAGCACAGCACAGCTGGATCCTAACATAATAATTATAATAACTAACTTTTACTGAGTGTGTACTATGGTCCAAGCATTGCTACATGTATTAACTTATTAAACTTTCCCCAAAAGAGGAGGGTAGTATTATTATCCTCATTTTACAGATGAAGAAACTGAGGCGTAGAGAAACTCATTTGCCCACTGGGACAAGACCAAGTGTTGGGAAAGCCAAGCCTCAACCACTGCTGGCCACAGCTTCAGTGTGCAGGCTCTTCACGATACCTAACTGGACATTTAGTATTAGCACTCCATACTAAATTAGTTTTAAAACCAGCAAACTATAATTGTTCTTCATTAGAACAGATACTAGCCAATCAATGCCTCACCTTTAAGCTTTTCCAGGCATAGATTCAAAACAAGTTCCTTGTATTTCCCTAAACTTCATCAGTGAGTAAAATTTCTCCCCGTGGGTCCTATTACAGCTCCTCACTGAATTCGAGATGAAGGGCACCACAACACTCAAACTGTGTTCTCCAGAAATAGTTATTCGTATCCCAGCCTTTTCTACCCCAGTGACCTAGGTATGGAGCAATGGGTGACAAAACCAGTGTATTAGTTTCATTGTTTTTAAATTTCCTTTTCAAGTCTTGGAATAATGTAGGATAGGTTTATAATTTAGAATACTTGCTTATTATTAGTTTTTCTCTCCTTGGCCTTTTGGAGCCTCAGCCAAAATTGAAACAGAAAGTCTACTATTTTAACATCCTTTAATAAAAATAAAGGACATTTTCTGTAACCCAAAAGGCAAGGATATGAGAACGTATGGCTTCTAGGAACAAGTGGGATGCCTCTTAGTCTGTCATGAAAACCTTAAAAGATGAAAGTGTCACAGACTTCAAGAAATGTTTCAGGGTCGTGAAAGGCATTTTTACTTCAGTTGATTTATGTGTGCAATTCCAGTAGGGCAGCCTGTGCTAGAGTGCTTCCAGGGATCCACTGGTTAGATCATGATGAACTTGGCATCAACCTGTCACTGTTCAATTTGGCCTGGAGGCATGTTATCAATTTCTGAAGCATCTAATATACTCGACTGAGCTGACAGGATGTGGCTCACTGTGGGTGTCAGCAGTCATTTTATGTCAATCTCTCCCACAGGTTAGGGTGCTGCTGACTTTCCTCCCCAAACTGCTTCCACCTAAAACTTCCCAAGAAGACTTCCAAAATAGGTTGACTATTCACACCTGTTTTATACTCAGTGACTGGCCCTAGTTTTATTGGCATGTTAAGAAAAGTGAAGTAAAATATTAATGATTTTTAAAGACAAAAGCAAAGCATTAAAAATAGATAGTCAATGTATTTTGTTTGTTTGTTTGTTTGTTTGTTTTTGAGATGGAGTTTCACTCTTGTTGCCCAGGCTGAAGTGCAGTGGCACAATCTTGACTTACCGCAACCTCTGCCTCCTGGAATCAAGCAATTCTCCTGCCTCAGCCTCCTGAGTAGCTGGGATTCTAGGCATGCACCACCATGCCCAGCTAATTTTGTATTTTTAGTAAAGATGGGGTTTCTCTATGTTGGTGAGGCTGGTCTGGAACTCCCGACCTCAGGTCTGCCCGCCTTGGCCTCCCAAAGTGCTGGGATTACAGGTGGCTCGAGCCACCGTGCCTGGCAGTCAATATATGTTTTCTTCATCTACTTACTAATAAAGAAATAGACATTTTCTTTGGAAGAAAAAAATGCATGACAATCAAGCTGCTTCACAATCTAATTCTTGAATTAAAGGTTTTTGTTTTTTTTTTTTTGTAAAACCATATTTTGCCAACTACAAATTCCTCTTCCTTGTGGGAAAGAAGTTTCCCTAAGCTTGTCTTCTGTCTCTGAAGACTGAAAAAGGAAATTCTAGTGCTTAAAAATGTGACACAATAAATTTCAGGATAACACAATAGAGTTAATTTGTAAAGCTCTGTACATTTATAGAACATTTTTATTCATAGTATTTTATTGAATTTTGACAAAAGGAGAGCCGTATTACATAAAGAAAAAGTACTGATTTGAACGCTGAAGCCTGCATCTTGGATATGGCACTCATTGGGCATGTGGCCCTGGACAATTTTCCTGCTCTTTCTGACCTTCGTTTTCTTTGTCTGAAAATGTTGACAACCTTTTTATTAACCATGAGTAAACTGAGTATAGCATCTCTGCCTTACTTATTTTTGTATCCATAAGTCCTCGCATGGTGCCTGCCAAACGGTGCCTGCCAATAAATTTGTCATGACGAGTAAATATGTCTGTGAAGAATTATTATCTCCCATTTACAGATTAGCAGACTGAAGCTTAAGACATTTAAATGACCCAGTGTTACACAAGCAGTAAGGAAAATGCCATGGTCACCTGTGAGAACAGGATCAAATTCTGGAAATTCTGACATATGTGGAGCGCAAGGCAGAAGCATTAGTCACTGTAAAAGAGAATATCCAGATGCATATAGACAAGCAGAGTTCAGAAACACATACTTCAGGATGTTCCATTGTGATAGCTAGTTTGCTCCTCTTCACTTCCTGCAGATACTGATAATTAGTAACAAGTACTATGATGCAGCCCCTCTTGGTGGAGATAAAGAATATAGGACAGGGGTAATACATTGTTTCTCATTTTGAAATTCAAAAATGTTTTCATGAGTATATTCTACATAGTGTTCAGCAGAGACACTAATATGAAAAAGAAATAATACTAATGATTATCCTTACATGAGCACAACACTGTTGCAAGCACTTTGGTTGCATTCTCTTCTTTAATCCACCCAACAATCCTATAAGATACTGTCATTATCTTCGCTTCCTAGATGAGAAAATTGAAGTATTGAGAGGTAAGGAAATTTGCTAAAAACCTCAGAGCCCATAAAATGCAGAGCTAGGATGCGGGTGTAAGCAGGGTGACTCAAGAATCTTAACTGTTAACTTCTATACTTTACTGCACAGTGTGGTGGGTTGAGAAATGTAGGACACAAAAACAGGAATCTGATAAACAGTTCCCACATCCAACGCAGGAATTAAAACTTAAAACTGAGCAAGAATATAAGGCCTGTACGAATACGCTATGTTCACAGAATGACCAAGAAACTTCTAGAAAACTGATGAAAATTGGCTTCTCTGTGACCCCTATTTATGCCACATTCTATAACACATGTTCATATAAGCATTTAACAAAATACACTTTATCTGAACTTGCCTAATGACTAGAATAAGTTCCCTGAACTTTCAAGGGATGGCAGAAATATTGATTATCTGGCAACTGCCTTAGCCCAAGTTCCCTGGAAAACAGAACTTCAGAAAAAAAATTTAAATGATGGTGCTTTATTTTGGAAGTACAAAACCAGGGCAACTGGATGGAGGGAAAATGGAAGTTTAGCAAGAAAGAATGTGAAGCAATACCACAACATGTTACTATGTTTGCTACTTCTTCATGTGGACCACAAAAAGCACAGCAATTGAGAAATGTGTTCGCTATCCATGAAGAACTTCTTCAAATGGGCTGTATGGAGAAAACATGCTTCAAAACCATTCATGTATGGAGAAAACACGCTTCAAAGCCATTCATGGAAAGAAGCAAGAAAGATGTTGCTGTAGAACTCTTTTCTGTCTCCTGTTCTCCAGTGACCAAAGTTCGCCATATTATGAATTAATTCTACCACACTTCCAAGTTGAATGAAGTGTCACCTTCGATGACCGTATGGGATGCCAGATATCACATTCTTCAGGGCTGTGTCACCGAAGTCCAGAAGTGGTAGAAGTCACAAATTCTGAGCTGCTGGACCTGACTGGATAGAGGTGAACCTGACACTCCCAAGACAAATGCCCATCAGCTCTCAGGGGTGGAAGTATTATCTAAGAAGCAGATACAGCTAATGTAAACTGACCCATTATTCCCTAATATTTGTGTAACTTTTAGGAAATCAACTTTAGCTTAGCTGAACTGAATATCTAAAGTCAAGGCCACTAACAAAGAACTATCTCTTTTAAGGTGCAACACCACCTAGGGTGTGGGATATGGAGGAAAAAGAAATATACCACACACACACACATACAGTACACATTTACATAAAATTTCCTTTGATATTACAAAATATTCAGTTCGCATATTATAATCTAATCACAACCAATAGATGTGCAGAGATGTAATTTTCTCTGCAAATTAGATGTGGTTTTTCAGAGTCAGCGTTCCCATCGCTGGTAGACCAGTGCAGGCCAACCCTGACACAGCAGGGAAAAGAATGGGAAAGACATTAGGAAGGAAGAGAACATTAGGCAACTCCACACAGGCCCAAGGTCAGGAGGCAGGTAGGCTGTGTTAGAGAGTGAAGAGAAGGGTTTCCTTGTTGGTGAGAAGAGCATAGTATCCGGAGCATCTGTCAATGAGTAATAAGTGGTTGTTCAGAAATGCAAACAATTTTTGCACTAGGCATAGTCTAAGGATTTTAGTGTGAAGGATTCCAGTATGAGTTTATTCTAATGAAACCTATAACCCAGATAGAGGAGGACAAGTTTCCATATATGAGAACTGGAGAGAGATTGATCTGAAAGAACCAAGCAGGAGCTAATAAACAGAAGGACACCCACACGGCAATTCAGTGTTGAGTCTTACAGCTTTACAGGCTCCCTGTGTGGAGATAGTAGGGGTCCCAAAGCTTAAGAAAGAGCTTAGTATTGGCTGAATGTTCCATCTTGGGAGGATCAGAGGGCTTTGGGTGCAAGGAGTCAGATTAAAGGGCCAGAAGGATCATTTAATTACTAAATTTCCTGAATTGGAGTGTATTAACAGTTATATCCTTTCAGCAAAAAATGTATTAAGCACTTATTGTATCTGATATCTAATACATATTTTGCATTAACTAGTAAAAATTCTATAATCTGTTATATATTTTGATAGTCTAATGTATTTATCTTCATCATGGATTATGGATCATATATATTATATATATAATTTCATTTTAAATAGTAAATTGTAATATGAATACTATTTGCATCTGTCTGACAATGATATACCTACCTTCTTTTTTTATATATACCTACCTTCTTGACTACTGTGTAGTATAATTTATACTTGTTATTTGACATTCGGATTTATCTGTAATTCTTTCTTTCTTCCTTTCTATAACCCCCCAAATATAATGCAATCAATTCCTTAAATCACAGGTGATAGGAATAATGTATAGTGATTCCAGGTCATTTCCTCAAATTTATAAATTGAGTGCCACGTTGAAAATAATATCAGGTACCTACATTTCCATTTAAGAGTTCTGAAAGGTAGCCCTTCCTGACAACTGGCAAGAGTATCCTGCTCTGACAGTCTGACCCTTACACTCCCATTAAATATAAAAACAGATCTGAATCTTTCACCCAGTTGTACTGTCAAGGCTGGTGTAACTTGCCTGTCATATAAAGCTCTTTGAATCAGCCTGCCAAGAAAATATGATTGTAGTACAAATTTTAGCATTCAGAAATATTCACTCCCCTTTCACTTACATGGATTTTGAGGGTCAAAGCTATGCATTTTTATCAGGTATTTTATTATCTTTCAACTTTTGTGAAGATCAATGTGTTAGAATAAAGAACTGTTTTCTCCTTTAATGCCAAAGTGATTTGGTATAAGGGAAATACTAATGAGCCTTTATATTACTTATTGAAAGTTCCCATTTGACAAAATGAGAAAGTTTTATGTAAAGGATGGATGCAGTCTTTAAATTCCATAATACTTTTGGAAACTAAGCACCTGGTCAAAATAGATGAGCATTTAGAAAAGGGATAAAAAATATGGAACTTTGAATTTTCTTAGAAACCTGATGCTTCTTCAGCAAAAACAGAAACTGAAACTTCTGACATAAATGTAACACAGAGAGAAACCTTTTTCCCATTCTTTTTAAATATAATTGTGCTTATTATAATGTCTAATGATGGTGAATATTTGAATTTTTCTGTTGTATAACAGTACTGCAAGTCAACCACTGTTTCTCTTATTACCATCATACCAGTGTAACCACTGGTACTTTTAGGAGGTAGCATGTAGTTCATTCTGGCTTCAACCCATGGATTCATTGAATCACTTTTATTTATTTATTTATTTATTTTACAGGTTAGATTGTAAACTCCATCATTTAACAGAATGAACTATTAAAATGTCTAGGACTTTCTCTTAAAACAAACAAAAATCATAAATAAAGAAACCCAACTTGAACAGAGTTAGACTATTGCCCCCATTTTATCATCAATAACATGAATACCCACTGTACTAAATGCAAGAAGTCTCTATTTCCTTAAATTATACAAGTTAATATTCTCTTTTTAAGAGATATTCAGGGAAGGGAGGGTGAGATCATTTTAGGATTCGTGAGAAAGAAAGATTGACAGCACTGGCTGAACTCAGGCAGAAAGCAGTCAGCCCTCGGGAAGCATTTCTGACAGCCACGCTAATGCACTACAGCGCTGACTTGAAACTTCCTCTAGATTCCTAAAAGAAGCCATTTGGGAAGAGCCTGTCAATAATGCAAAACTGGGCCAAACGGTTCTGGTTGTGGACTGCTAGCAAATGTCTACCCAAGACTAATGGGAAATAACTAACCTCATGTTTCAAATGAAAAAGATGAGTATAGCTATCCTCAAATGAAAGGAGCTTTCCTGCAAATTAGGATGTTATTTTTAAAAACAGCATATTGGATTTAACATCTCGGGTATTTTTCTACAAGTAGGTATATATATATTTTTTTTCTTCTTGAATTCTCAGGGCTCTGCTTAAAGTTCAATTTTGTTTACCAGAAAGGTATGAGAACAAGTTTAATGCTGTAAAAGTTATTTACTTAGAGCAATAGTATGACAAACAGAACTGAATAAATAGCAACTTACACATCATATAAAGTTTTCCAGCCAACATTGGCTGTAAAATCACCAGTGAACTAGAAAACAAAACAAAAAACAAAAATCAGGCTGAAGTATATAGATGAAAACCACCATATCAAAAGCACAATCACATATATTATCTTGTTTTGTGTCTCAGTGATGGATGAAGCTCATGGTAACAGTAACTGCTGTTTTTGATTCCTTGAATTGCTTCAGCAACTTGACCTTGGGTCCATTTAACATTGAGCCCATGTGAAGTCCTTTGCCCTGAGCAAATTTGTTTTCAGGGGAAAAAAAGTAAAAATTGGTCATACAGAATTTCATAACTGACAACACTAAAACACAACCTTTCTGAGTGAAATTTCTTTCTTTCTCACGCCCAGTACACATATATATGTGAGAAAGCAAAATGAACAAAACAAAACAAAAACAAAAGTTGAATACGTTTCCTTCTTGCCCTTCAGGTAAACTACTTACACTAGAATTTTTAATACAGACTAAATTATATAAAACATATGAATTAAATAGAAAAAAAGGATTGTTTTTTAAATATGGCATTATTAATTTTAAATATCTATAGAAAATCTTTCTAGTCGTTGGAGGATGTGATGATTAATTTTATGGGTAAACTTGACTGGCCTAAGGGATGCCTGAACAGCTGATAAAACATTTTTTCTAGGTGCAGCTGTGAGGATGTGTCAGGGAGAAATTAGCATTTGAATCAGCAGACAGCAAAGAAGATCTGCCCTCATCAACATGGGTGATGGGTGGGTATCACCCAATCCATTGAGACCTTGGATAGAACAAAAAGGCAGGGGAAGGGCGAATTCTCTTTCTCTTCTGGACCTGGGGCATCCATCTTTTCCTCCTCAGACATCAGAGCTCCTGATTCCCAGGCCTTCAGACTCTGACTGAATTATACCATCAGCTTTCCTGGTTTTCCCTCTTGCCAATGGCATATCATGGGACTTCTCAGCCTCCATAATTATGCAAGCCATTTCTCATAATAAATATCCTCATATATTTGTCCATATCCTATTTGTTCTCTTTCTCTGAAGAACTTGACTAATACAGAGTATTTTCCCTAATACATAAATTTAAAGTGAATGTAAATGGTGCTTCTATAGTATGTGATGGTCTTCAAAAATATAATTTTATAAGTTTTTTTATTATGTTCCTTGTAACTTTTACATGACTAACTTTGACTCTCTATTTAGATTATTGGAAGCAGAGTAAATGGCATCCCATTTTTATCAGTCATATAGGAAATACTAAATCATAACTGAAATAGAAATATTTAATGTATAAAAATGTGGTGTCATGTGTTAATATTACAGAACTGTGAAGTAATGTTACTGACTTTTTAGACATGGCAAGGTTTTCTTGTCTCCTCTTCTATTTTCCTTCTATTCCCCCATCAGCAATCCATAGAGCAGCCAAAGTGATCTAAAATAAAAATAACAAAACCAAACAAAAACCAAAATTTTATCACCCCCTTGCTTAAAGTCTTTCAATGGTGTTCCATTGCCACAAAACAAGGTCCAATTGCTTTTAATGCCTGAGGAAGCTCTTCATGATCTCTCCCCTGCTTACTTCTCTAGCCTCACCTCTCCCCCTCCTTTATCTCACCTCTTTTCTCCAGTTGAACTCAACTTCTCTAGGTACCTCTGAATCTTACGTTCTCCTCTCTACCTGGACCAGTCTTCCTTCCCCCATTTCCCATCCCCTCCTCTCTCACACCTCTTTCATTCATCTAAATCTATGCATCTTTTATAAGGTTCCAGCCTAGTCTTCATTTTCTCTGGAAGGCTTCCCTGACTCTCCACTATCATGGCAACTCTCACATTTCATAGCATTGTTTAGTCTCGCCTATTCCATGATTAGCACTGTTGTGATTGTACACTACATCTGTAACATTCATTTAACTAATATTAATTGAACACCTATTATGCTTGGGCTTATTTCTAAACACTGAGAAAACATCAAAGAACCAAGCAAACAAAGTCTCTGCCTCAGGGAATTTATAATCTATACACACACTGAATATTTGGCAGCAAGAACCGAGTGAAAGAAAACAGGACAGTAGAGAACAAAAGAAAAAGAACAGATCAAGAAGAGCATAGACTAAAATAAGAAAAAACCAGGAGACATTCAAGATAAAAATGGAAAGCGCTCTTAGAAATCTGGATTGTCTTTTAAAAGACCTCACCCCACAATTGGATAAGCCCTCTTTTATTTTATATCATCTTTTGCTACTGGCTTGTGATATCATTTGAAGATCATATAAATTATTTGTTACTTCTTTCTACTTGCAGCCAAGTACATCCAGATTCTGTCATGTTATGCCACGCAGTGCTCCAGTGATGTCCTCCAAGAGCCATCTGCTGTCCACAATGAACAAGGCTTCAGAACCCAAATGATATGCTTAAACCTGAGCAAAACAAGCTGGAAGCTTGTTTAAAAAGGCATTGCTTTGCCAAAATGTATTCACTGGAAAAATCTGCTATAAAACAGTGAATATATTATGCAAGTAAAATTAGACCTTTCAACCTGCTTGGTATGATGCATGATTGCACACATTTACTGTAGTTGATTCTGCCAGATTTAAAGTGATTTTATTGTTTTTATGAGACATTTAGTGCAAAAGGTCAAAAGAGAGATTTAGGATCCCTGTCATCCTTTTATTTTAGGAAAAAAAACACTCATTTACACCACTTTTGATCACAAGATGCAAATCTTTAAGCCACAACAAACAAAGGCCAATAATAAACAAAAAGAAATCAAACCAAATTTTGTATAATTTTGCACTTTAAAAAAGTGACAGATACAACCCAAATTATAAAATTCCGTTTTGTAGAGACGCATTTCTAGTGATGGTAACACTGTGAAATCTCACTGCCTGCTATTCTAGTTGTCTAACCAAGTCTTCACTGACATGGCTATTGCTGCTGTCTCCAACTTTACAATCATCAGTTTTTCTTAGACTCTTAGTGGCAGCAGTTTCAGACAACTTGCAATTTCCTGGACATGAGATGCTGTGTTGTCCCTCTGTGCCTCTCTTTGTGAACTTTCTGTTTTCTCTGAAGGGATGTCCTAGTTTTTTTGTCCTACTAGTCGAATTCCTATTTTTCTTTACAGCTCTACCTAAAAGATTGCTTCTATTCTGAAGGTTTTCTGCCTCCTCATACAGCCATCCCAAAGAACTGATCCCCCCCCTTTTGTTAGAGCCCTTACCCTCTGTGCTGCTATTATTTATTTGCATCAGTGTTTCTCTTACTGTAACATGAACTCCCTGAGGACAAGAAGCATGTCTTGTTTGTGACTCTAGCACCTGGCATGTTAGATGTGTTCAAGAACTCAAGACTAAAGGAATGAATGAATGAATGAATGAATGCTACCGGTGACCTTCAGTGCCACTCTAGTGGTACCCTTTTTAAATTGAAAATGTAGATGGAGAAATCTCCCCTTTCTTTTTTTCCTAAATTCATAGTGATGACTAAAAATGAACTGAAAATCAAAATGTGATTTCTACTTATATAGTGTAGTTCTGAGACTGTGCCTTTCATTTTACACCACTTTCCTAATTCATCCCATCAAGTAATCCTCCCAGCAAATAATCAATAAATTTACATTATAATCAAAGCACAATACTAAATACTGTGAAGTGCCATTTAGTAAAAAGAAGAATAAAAGACCCTCCAAAACTTTTATAAACTTTCTGGGAGGACAGTACATTCACCTTTTAAAATTTCAAATAACAGTACATAGAGGGTATATGATGCTAGTTGCAAAGTGAGTGAGGCAGACAGTAAGTGTTATAGGCAGGCATAAGAAGAATGATCACTTGGATCATAAACCAGTAAGGATCTGAAGGATCCATTGGTTTTAGAAATGAGAAAAGTTGAAAATACAGCATATTGTATTGGAATAATGGAATGAAGAATAAAGGTTTGTATAAATTTTCTCAACTATGAACCTGAGGATAAGTAAACTGTCTTCCATTTTTTTAATCAATTTACCCCAGCTTTAAAACCTACTTAAAATATAATATGATTTGGCTATATGTTCCCACCCAAATCCACCTCCAACTGTTATCCCCACATGTCAAGGGAGGGACGTAGTGGGAGGTGATCAGATCATGGGAGCAGTTTCCCCAATGATGTTCTCATGAGTTTGCATGACATCTGATGGTTTAAAAGTTTTTGGCAGTTTCTCTCTCTCCTGCTGCCATGTAAGATGTGCCTTGCTTTCTCTTCTCCTTCCGCTATGATTGTAAGTTTTCTGAGGTCTCCTCAGCCATGCAGAACTGTGAGTCAATTAAACCTCTTTTGTTTTTACCCAGTCTGAGGTAGTTCTTTATAGCAGAGTGAAAACGAACTAATACAGAAAATTGGTGCCAAGAGTGGGGTACTGCTAATAAAGATACCTAAAAATGTGAAAGCAACTTGGGAACTGAATAATGGGCAGAGGTTGGAACACTTTGAAGGGCTCAGAAGGAGACAGGGTGAGGTGGGAAAGTTTTGAACTTCCTAGAGACTTGTTGAATGGTTTTGACCAAAATGCTAATAGTGATATGGACAATGAAGTCCAAGCTCAGGTGCTCTCAGATGGAGATGAGGAACTTACTGGGAACTGAAGCAAAGGTCACTCTTGCTATGCTTTAGCAAAGAGACTGCTGGCATTTTGCCCCTACCCTAGAAATCTGTGAAACTTTGAACTTGAGAGAGATGATTTAGGGTACCTGGAAGAAGACATTTCTAAGCAGCAAAGTATTAAAGATGTGACCTGGCTTTTTCTGAACACATACAGTTGTATGTGTACACAAAGAGATGGTCTGAAATTGGAACTTATGTTTAAAAGCGAAGCAGAGTGTAAAAGTTTGGAAAATCTGAAGCATGACCATGTGGTAGAAAAGAAAATCCCATTTTTTCTTTGGGAGAGAAATTCAAGCTACCAGCTGCAGAAATTTGCTTAAGTAAGAAGAAATCAAATGTTAATCACCAAGACAATGGGGAAAATGTCTCCAGGGCATTTCAGAGATCTTCATGGCAGTTCTTCCCATCACAGGTCTGGAGGCCTAGGAGTGAAAAGTGGTTTCATTGGCTGGGCCCAGGGCCCCACTGCTCTGTGCAGCCTGAGGACTTGGTGCCCCATGTCCCAGCTGCGCCAGCTCCAGTCATGGCTAAAAGAGGCCAAGGTACAGCTCAGGCCATTGCTTCAGAGGGTGCAAGCTCCAGGCCTTGCTGGCTTCCATGTGATATTGGGCCTGCAGGTGTGCAGAAGACAAGAATTGAGCTTCGGGAGCATCTACCTAGATTTCAGAGGATGTATGAAAATGCCTGGATGTCCAGGCAGAAGTCTGTTGCAGGAGCAGAGCCTTCATGGAGAACCTCTACTAGTGCAATATAGAGGGAAAACGTGGAGTTGGAGCCCCCACACATAGTCCCCACTGGGGGGCACTGCCTGGTGGAACTGTGAGAAGAAGGACACTATCCTCAAGACCCCAGAGTGATAGATCCACCAACAGCTTGCACCGTACACCTGGCCCCATGCAAGTCAAAAAAAAAAAAAAAAAAAAAAAAAAGCCACAGGCACTCAACGCCAGCCTGTGAAAGCAGCCAATGGGGCTGTATCCAGCAGAGTCACAGGGGCAGACCTGCCGAAGGCCTTGGGAGCCCACCTCTTGTGTCAGTGTGGCCTAGATGTGAGACATGGAGTCAAAGGAGATTATTTTGGAGCTTTAAAATTTAATGACTGCCCTGTTGGGTTTCAGACTTGCATGGGGCCGGTGGCCCCCTTGTTTTGGCCAATGTATCCCATTTGGAACTGAAAGACTTACTCAATGCCTGTACCTCCATTATATCTTGGAAGTAACTAGCTTGTTTTTGATTTTACAGGCTCATAGGTGGAAGGGACTTGCTTGTCTCAGATGAGACTTTCAGTTTGGACTTTTGAGTTAATGCTGGAATGAGTTATAACTTCGAGTGACTATTGGGAATGCATGGTTGGTTTTGAAATGTGAAAAGGTCATGAGATTTGGGAGGGGCCAGGGTGGATTGATATTGTTTGGCTCTGTGTCCCCACATGAATTTCATCTCAAATTGTAATCCCCATGTGTCAAGGGAAGGATTTGGTGGGAGGTGATTGGATCTTGGGGGCAGTCTCCCCCATCCTTCACTTCTTGTGATAGTGAGTTCTCATGAAATATGATGGTTTAAAAGTATTTGGCAGATGCTCCTTCACTCTCGCTCTCTTCTGCCACCATCTAAGACATGCCTTGCTTCCCCTTCACCTTCTGCTATAATTGTTAAGTTTCCTGAGGCATTTTCAGCCATGTGGAACTGTGAGTCAATTCAACCCCTTTTGTTTATAAATCACCCAGTCTGAAGTAGTTCTTCATAGCAATGTGAAAACAGACTAATACAGAAAATATGAGCAGTTTAATAATTCTTTCAGCCAAGTCTACCTTTAAAATAGATTTATTTGTATTAAACATATTTAGTATTTCCAGCTCCAGGTACTTCCAGACATTTTTCCAAGTTCTTCTCTACCCTTGGGGGTGAACCCTTCAACCCCATCCTTTCCCTGGAGTGAGGTTCTTCAGTCCTTCAGATAACTGTACCCTCTCTCCTATTGAGTGTACTTCAGTCTAAGTAGCTGACCCAGACAGACTGCCTCTAAAGATGTCATTCTTCATCTTTTCTCTCCTCCTTGGATGATAGTCAGAGCTAACCTTTCTGACAATGGTAATTTAAGGTCACTGTTCCATTCTAAACCAATATATCACAAAACTACATGCAATAGCTACAAAAGAAGACCTGCTGTTCAGATATGTTCCGAGCACTGTGGATCTGTCAGGAACAGTCTAACTTAATGTATAAAGTGCCTGTGGGCATAACAATGGCACAGGAAGCAACTGAGTTCTGCACTAACACTTTCTGTCTGTTTCCTTAGACAGAAGTGAAGGTTGTTCCTTCTGTCTTAATTCACTGGGGTGTTACATATATTAACAAATCATAGAATGTTAGACCTTCATATGAACTACAAGATATCACAGTCCAGTTACCTCTATTTACAGGAAAATCTGTAACTTGCCCAAGATCACAAAACAGCTTAGAGAAGAAAGAGGGCCAAGAAGCCAGGATTCAGCTCTACAGTTCTTTTGTCTCTCTACATTGCATGCTGTTTGTCTAAAGAAAGCACCCCAGGATTTATGAGAATCACCTTTGTGTATACTTTGGAGTGCTATACAAGTTTTCCATTCTTTTTGAATATTTGTTTTTAAGCAGAGTTTGCAAATACTACTAGTATAAATATAGATATACTTTATGCAATTTACTTTCGCTATGACAGGATCTAAATTTTTTCCTCAAATAAATATCATCCAACCATGGATAGAGATAGATGGTATATCAGTCAGTGATATGGTTTGACTGTGTCCCCACCCAAATTTCATCTTGAATTCCCATGTGTTGTGGGAGGGACCTGGTGGGAAGTGATTGAATCGTGGGAGTAGGTCTTTCCCGTGCTGTTCTTGTGATGGTGAATGGGTCTCACAAGATCTGATGGTTTTAAAAATGGGAGTTTCCCTTCACAAGCTCAATCTCTCTCTTTGCCTGCTGCCATCCATGTAAGGCATAACTTGCTCCTCCTTGCCTTCCACAATGATTGTGAGGCCTCCCTAGCCATGTGGAACCGTGAGTCCATTAAACCTTTCTTTTGTAAATTGCCCACTCTCAGGTATGTCTTTATCAGCAGCAAGAAAATGGACTAATACAGTCAGGATTCTCCAGAGAAACAGAACCATTAGGAGATATATGCACACACACACACATAATTATATGTGTATGTATATAATTATGGGAATTCATTCACGTGATTATGGAGGCTGAAAAGTCCCAGGATATGCCATCTGCAAGCTGGAGAACCAGGAAAGCTGATGATATAATTCAGTTTTAACCCAAAGGCCTAAGAAAGGGGCAGGGGCAGGGGAGAACTTGCATAGGTCCCAAAGTCCAAAGGTCTAAGAACCTAGAGCTCTGATGTTCAAGAGCGGAAGATGGATGTCCCAGCTCCAGAAGAGAGAGCAAACTCACCCTTCCTCCACCCTTTTGTTCTATCTGGGCCATCAGTAGATTGGATGATGCCTGTCCTCAAGGAAAGCTTCTGTACTTAATCTACTGATTCAAATGCTGATGTTTTCCTCCAGAAACACTCTCACAACCACACTAGAAATAATGTGTTACCAGCTATCTGGTCATCCCTCAGGCTAGTCAAGTTGACACATAAAATTAATCATCACAGATGCTACGGAGATTAATCATTGCTTTGTATTAGTATTATGCTCACAGTACAACCGGATAAGAAAGCAAAGTACCTACACTTTAATGTTACACATCAAATTGATACCACTGATATAAAAATGCTTTATAAAACTGTCAAATGTTATATATCTGAAGAGTTATATTTTCATTAAAGATTTAATGTATTAAATATCTCAATATTAACAATTGCCAATGGCCTGGAATAATTAATCTTTCACTCCCCTTTATGATTTATGTTGTGCATTTTTTAAAAAGAAAACTCATTACTTTTGTGTTAATTTCCATAGTTCTTTGCCATAAATACTACAAATACAAAACTTTAAAAATCATTATTTAAAATGCACTGGGGAGGGTGGGCTGGGGTAGGTAGTCTTCCGTACACTGGGTTTAAAAAAGGGAAAGAGAGAATACCTCAAGAGAGATGTTTGGAGGAGTACTGCTGTCCAGATAAGAGTGGGAATAGTATTTTTAACTCATTTTAACATATTATCAGCTATCCCCCTGGGTGTTTACCATACAGTATATTTTCAAAACCATAATAAGCAATAGGTTGTTTTGAAAAAATTGCCTGTACTGTCAGTAGTGTTTAAGTTATCTACACTCAGATACAATGGCAATTCTCATAATAAAGTACATATTTATTCTCCCACACTACAGTAGCATTGTGTCCTACATTATCTACCTTATAGGATGAAATAGAAAATCTAATTTTACAGATGTCCCCCAGAATAGTGTTATTCACTTAATGATGTAGCACCTATGTTCTCACTGAAAAAGAATACTGAGAAATAGATGGCAATGAGTTATTTTCAGGAGCAATTTAAGAGGAAGCAGGTGAAAAGGATCCTAATTCTTCAGGGTTTGAATAGCATGATAAGCAGTGTTTTATTACAGGAACAACAAAAAATTAGTTTTCACTGAGCTGCTTATACATTTAAACAATGAATAAAATTGTAGTGTAGTTCTAAATATTCCAAATGAGGAGAGGAGGAAGAGAGTCTTTCCATAGTTAAGAATTTTTTTAGCAAGTAGAAAACAAAGCTGATGATTTAGCTATTCATATTTATTTGAAATTGTTTCTCATCTGCCCCTATTCTCTATGAAAAATACACTGTAAAACAAATTTCAAAAGTAGATAATTGTGTATTTCATAATCAGACGGAAAGGTAGGGTTAGAGTTAGGGTGGGGGAGGGACAGGGCAGCAACACCAACAGGGCCAGGAAGATAATGGAAATAGGTCAAGTGTGTCTGAAGAAAGACTTGGTGAGAGGGTGGAGCAGATGCTCTAGAGAGCCCACGCCCTGTCTAAAGACATTTAGTTTCAGTTTAAGAAAACAAAACAAAAATAACTTAGCCATGAAAAGCCTAAATTCAGGCCTTTTTCAACCCAAGGACCAATAGCTGTTGAGCTCTGGGTTCATGAAATATAAAACCCTGAGACCTCAGTGAACACCTGTTATGCCCAGACCGTTTATTCCCCTGAGAAGACCACCAGAGTCCAGAGTCAAAGCCAAACAGCAAGGATCTTTATTACAGGTTCGAACCTGGAACTCTCACACACCCGTGAAACGAGCCGGGTGGGAGAGCTCCCCAACTGGGCTCAGGACAGTGTT
>NC_045435.1:9677333-9773721 GCF_002776525.5 Piliocolobus tephrosceles | reverse complement strand
GGGCAAAAGGATTGTGAGAGCAGAACAAAGGTTTAGCAATAGGGTGGTACACACTTTTATGCCCTTTCACACCCTCATGAAGATCCTCAGCACACATAATGAAAACCTGGAACAAGGGGAAAAAAAATCTTAGATTTTTTAAAAGGTTAGTTTCATATATTTGTTACCTAAAACAATGTTGTTTACCATCAATTTCTGCAGTGCTTATCAGCTTATAAAAAGTGGTTATTAAGAACCAATATTTTAAAAATACTGTGCCAAAAAAAGGTTCTTTTGCTTAGAGTAAGAGTGTTTTTAATCTGGCATCTGTGAATCTTGAGACATTGATACAAAATTGTATGCACATGCACAATCTCATGTGCATGCATGCATGTATGTACATACATGACTGTGTCTACGTGTGTATTTCAAGGATAAACGTTTCACAGCTTACCCAGTATGCATGACCTCAGAAAGAGAATAGAAACACACAGGAAAAGCAAGCAATCCAGACACAATCCTTATCAGGCAGGTCAAGCTGCAGACAGAAGTCTGGCCTGCCAGCATTCAACCATAAATGATGTTATATGATGACAGAATTCTACCTGTGAAATATTAAGATAAATATAAATTTGTCTCCAGTCTTGGAAGGGCACTGGCAGGACAACGGCAGGAGTTTAAGCATGGGACCAAACTCACTGGACCAAGACACACAGATTTTCTTGAACCAGGCAAGACAAGGTCTAAATTACTAGAACTGTTTCAGAGACTGTCCATCAGCAGAATTGACTTTGCACCTCTGACTCCTAAAAGCTGTTGTTTGAGAAGATCATCCCTGAGCCTGGGAATGGTAGGGGTGAGTTCAGTGATTCCACATGAAGGAATTGAGATGCTGATGTGACCTGGAAGCCAAGTGAGTCCAAAAAAAGACAAATTTTTGAATACATAATTAAGGAAACAGATAACATTTACTGAGTGTCCACTGGGTGCTGGCTGCTGAGAGGTGCTTTGTGTATACCATCTCATTTAATCCACTTAATAAATGTTATCTAGAAGTCAAAATATGAGAAGTTTCTCCTTTATACTGTAAATGAATTCATTCCACTCTTAGCCCTCAGTCTTTCTTCAAGTAAAGACAGATATTATCTCCACATTTCAAAAAAGGATAAAACTTTCCAGAGTACCAAAGTTTCCCTAGATTTGTAAATCTCAATGAAGGAGGAATATACATGCCTCTCTGAAAGAGGCTGGTCACGTAATTTTAAAACATATGCACAATATAATACCATTTTGCACTATAAAATAATTTGTTGATTTGGGGAATACAAACTAGGAAGAGATGCGCAAGAGATGGATTTCTCTCTCAAGATCAGTGATTCTCAAGAGTAAGAGGACTATCCCCCTAGTTAGGGTTGTCTGTTATAACTAGTGAATGTGAGATCATGCTGTGACTTTTTGGGACGCCAGAGTGAATTAAGGCAGAAGACCCCAGAATGCTGACCTCTCCATCAAAGCTCCTGAAACAAGACCACCTCTGCCACACATAATCCCACCAACAAGAAATTATAATTTAAAGTCATCCTCCAGTAAGCATATTAATGCCTTCTTTGTCTGACATCAGTAAGACTCCATATAATAAGCTTTCCAAATAACCAATGGTTACCCATTAAGAGTTAAAAAATTAAAAGGAAGAAAAAGTCAGTATCTTGGTTTCAAACCTTTCCAATATACATTACTCATGCTGTTGCCTTCTTAAACAAAATGTTTAAGTTACTTTACCTCTTGCTTACCACTCATGATCACCACTGTAACCATGAATTATCGGCCAGGGATGTAACCTGAAGTGTGCTTGCTTCCTTTTCTGTCTGTCATCAGGCTGTCTGCACATACGGTCTCGGTACCAGCTCATATGGCCTATCTCTTTGCAATTTAATGGGAGCTGAGAAATTCTGGGCAAATGTCAGAACTCATTATAGTTTACTATTTTATGGTCATTAATTCAAATCCCTTCATTTTGCAGTTCTGAAATCTAAGACTCTAGAGATTACGCTTTGCCCAAGGTCACACAATGAACCATAGTAAAGTTGCATCTTACAATTTGTATTTCAGGAAGAAAAACATTGTTTAGTTAAAATTGCTCTTAAGGATTTTTTAAAGTATTCTTCAGTATAATATATACTCATTAAATGAGTACTGTAGAGATAGATTGAGAACATAAGAAAAGTCTACAGACAGATTACTGTCTATTCAAAGCCTTTACCTTCAAGATAACCATCAAATCCAGTAAATGAGAAATGGAGAGAGACATTTTAAGTGTTCTTGCTTCTCTACGAAATTTTTCCATTTGGTTCCAGTATTAAGCCTCTGTATCCTTACTACATTTCAATTGATTGGTCTCTCCTCTGAAGATTAGAGGCTTATGTAGTAATACTCAGATGTTAAATGCACCTATAATGCAACTCCACTTTGGGGATACAGGGCAGACAAAGATATACAAATATACAGTAATCCTTGTTCCCTCACCTGCACTTTTTCAGCTGCAACTGACTACCTACTTGTTAGACAACAATCTCTGAATATGACCTGGAAAACAGAAAAAACACAAAAGGTTTACTAATAAACATTTCAGTACCCCTCCAGTTTACTTATTTTCTGTTTTTCTTTTGTTCCCTAAGTTATTAAGCTTGCTCTGTAAGAGAAGTATTAGTAAATGAGAAGTCATTTGAGTTACATTCAGTCATTTTGATTAGCATCTTTGGTAACTTTTTTCTCTCTCATAAACATATGGTAAAGCAACATGTAATGTTCCAATAAGTGTGATTTCAAATCTAAAGTACTATTTGTTCATTCCTGAAACCTGAAGCAAACATCTGGTGGTTAATGCTTTGAGAAAAAAAGTACCTTAGTGCATTACCTCTGTGTATGATTCAATATCATGGGCAAAAATATGTAGATGAGATCAAGCCATGAAAGTTTAAGTTGATCCATTCGATTAAAAAGGAAAAAGAAAAAACCCAGGTACTTCTGTGTTTCCTCTAACACAAGGAACGGAGACCATGCAGTAGCCTTAAGGGCTTCTTCCTTTCTGCCTCATCTTGCAATTAGATATAAACTGTATCCAGTATACATCCTCCCATTGGAACAAAAGGTGTGACTGCTTTCCTATCCCTATTCCATGTATGCTCAGAATTACTCTAGTTTATGCATACCATTGGGTTCATATTATCATGCATTTTGTTAATTAGAATTCTATTTCCTACATTAAACTTATGTCCAATTTTTTCATGTTTTATTTTAAGATGTATTCCAGTTCATACTTTCCATTTAAAGGCAATAGTTGTTGGCCGAGTGTGATGGCCTATAATCCCAGCACTTTGGGAGGCCAAGGCACGTGGATCACTTAAGGTCAGGAGTTCAACATGGACCATAACCATGCTGGTCAGCCTGGCCAACATGGTGAAACTCTGTCTCTACTAAAAATACAAAAAAATTATCTGGGCATGGTGGCAGGTGCCTGTAATCCCAGCTACTCGGGAGGCTGAGGCAGGAGAATTTCTTGAACCCGGGAGGCAGAGGTTGCTGTGGGCCAAGATCGTGCCATTGCACTCCAGCCTGGGCAACAACAGTAAAACTCCATCTCAAAAATAGATACATAAATAAATAAATAATTTTTAAAAGTCAGCAGTTGAAATAAAATTTTAAATAAAGATGCACTGTGCATTTTGTAATGTTGTTCATTTTAACAAAGTATTTTGGAAAAAAAAAGTTTTTTTATAGTGGTAGAGTATTCGTCTGCTAGGGCTGCCATAACAAAACACCACAGACCGGGTGGCTTAAACAACAGGAATTTATTTCTCACAGTTCTAGAGACTGGAAGTCCGAGATCAAGGTGCTGACAAGCTTGGCTTCTCCGAAGGCCCCACTCTTCGGCTTACAGATGGCTTCTTCTTGAGGATGGCCTCAAATGGCCTTTTCTCTGTGCCGGCATGCCTCTGATAGCTGTTCATCTTCTTATAAGGAAAGGACACAGTCATATTAGATGAGGGCCATACCTTATAAATTTATTTGACCTTGATTACTTCTTTAAAGACCCTATCTCAAAATATAGTTGCAGTGGGGGTTTGGGCTTCAATGTATGAATTTTAGGGGAACAGAATTCAGTACATAACAGGGAGCAATGCCGTTAATCAAATATTCTGTAATATCTTCCCCTTGAAGAAAAAAGTCTTATGAAGGAAAGTGATAAAGTTTTCATTTATATGTGATATCAAATTATTCAAAATATAAATTTATATGTGAATAATTTATATGAAGTATCATTTATAAGCGAATGAGTGAATGAACATAAAATAACCATTGACTTGCTTTTTGACCTATCTTAATAGAACCCACAAAGATTTAGCAAAGGAACAGCCAGACAGGCTAGCAATTCACACTTTTACATATTGTTTTCTGGAACAAAGGAAAAGATCCAGCATGAGAAATGCCAGATGGGACTGCTGCCCTTATATACGTCCTCGAGTCAAATTAACAAATTTGGTCTTTATTTTCCGGAAATGTGGCTTCCATATTGGAAACAAACCTGAATCTTACTCAAATAGTTTCAATATGCAGAGCCACAAGACTGAGGCACTTTAGTCACAAACATACAATAAAACAAGAATACTGTAGTATTGGTGCACAAATATAAGTAGAGGTGTCCTTACCCCCTTGTGAAGACCACACCCGGTTTTTAGAACATGACTTTATGTTCAGTTGCGTCATTTGCAGTGTTCTCATTCCTGAATGTTTTTAGTACTTTGGATTAGGGTAGATAGATTTAGCAAATAAACATAGTGCCCAGTTAAGTTTGAATTGCAGATAAACAATGATTTGGGGTGTTCTTTAAGTATAAACATGTCTCATATAATATTTGGGATGTACTTATACCAAAAAATTCCCATGTGGAACATACTTATAATGAAAATTTATTTGTTATTTATCTGAAATACAAATTTAACCACGAGTCCCTTATTTTATCTGGCTACCCTACTTTGGGTTCAAGAATGAATTTTCTCTCCTTGCAACTCCCTGCCCCCCAACACTCTTAAGCTACTGTCACCAACTTTGTGAATTTAATTTTCCAGTCTTAATTTGGTGCTGCCTTTAACCTTTGCCCCAACACATGAAAACCTCAGGCTTCAGGCTTCCTTCTATTGGGCTGCTTTGATATGTGGTTACAGAATCCCTGTGCTTAAGTATTACACCTTTACATCATATGATAGCATTAGTATACATAAGGTACCTAATAATACTGTGAGAAATTTCTAAACCTTGAAATTTGTAAGCCCTGGGCTCAGTTTGCTGACTTGTAAAATCAGGGAATTGGATTCAAGGTGTTTTCCCCAAGGTTTCTTCTAACAATTCTATGTTACTAGTCTTTGAAATGAGGGTTCCATTAATGCTCTCCTGTGCCTTGTGAAACCTAAATTGTACCCATTTTGGATTAATCCCTTTTTTTCTGAGTAAGTAGTGTTAACTAAATATTACTAAATAAGGAATGTTTAGATCACTCAATTAGTAGTTTCACCTTTAAAGATATTTAACCTAAATTCCTTAAGGACCAGAGAACACACTTTTATTTCTTTCCATCCCTACTTGCACCAGGCTTTGCACACAGTGGGTGATCAGATTATGTGATCATGATCATGGACAATGTTGAAACAATCCCTTTGTGGTGGGCTCTGACAGTCAAAAATAATTTTTGTTATGAACCTAAGCCATCTCCACGGTTTAAGACAGCAATCTGGGAGCTGCTCATTGTTCTCTTCCGCCATCTAGTGGCGCTAGGGCTGCTTTCGTCCCCTCGACTCGCAGTTTGGAGCTGCAGGAATTTTAAAGATTGTAAATCAAATGGATGATTTGTTTTATTCTTGTGATTACAGTAAAAAGGGATTTATAGAGTGTTTCAGGATATAAAATGTAATAAATGTTAATAAAATTTAAGTGTAACACAATGGCAGACTTTAATTCTTGAACCTTTAGATTAAATTCATGCAATTTAATTCCTTTAATATGTTAAAATGTTAAGTTGAAATTGAAGAATAAAAATATAAGCTATATTAAAGTTTTTGAAGGAAAGATGATCCTTTCAAGGTGCGCTTATATACTACTTAAGAATGTTTTAATATAAAATAAATGTAATCATAGCAGATGTAAAGGAAAGAAAGGGAACGAAATAAAATTCTGATAAGTATTGAATTGGTAGAGAATGTTTCCGTTCTGTATTTAAGCACTTGTCTTCAATTAAGTTAGAGATTATTCTCATTATTATTTATAAATGCAATACAATGTTTAATGAGTGTTGAATATTTAGTTTTAATGTCCTATAATCTGGAACTTTCTTCAAATGGCATTATAGAGGGGTTAATTGTGTGAATCTAAAGTAAAAATAAATTTCTCTAATGAATGAAATAAAATATTTCTGAAGTGTGACTTATTTTCCATTCAAGCTATTTTTACTGAATAATTATACGAAATATTTCTGACCTTTTAATATTATTCTGGCTTTCTTTTGGTTTTAATTTAAAATGCCAGTGCTATTATGAAGTATTTAGATCTTTCTAATAAAAAATATTTAATTGGAATACCGTTTTGTTTTTAATACACTGAGAAGCCAGCTAAGAAATCTCCAATTTGTTTTCCAGGGTGGAAAAATCCCCATCAGGTGGACAGCCCCAGAAGCCATCGCCTACAGAAAATTCTCCTCAGCAAGTGATGCATGGAGCTATGGCATTGTCATGTGGGAGGTCATGTCCTATGGAGAGAGACCTTATTGGGAAATGTCTAACCAAGATGTAAGTGCTACCAATAGTTAAACTGCCATTTTGTGAATGTAGACACATTAGCTTGAGGGGGAAATATACCTTTTGTCCTCACTCAGATTGGCCTTTAACTTCCTGAGAGCTGCTCATGGTCTGTGGCTGAGTTTGAGAAGCTGAGTAACCTTTCACTCTGAGATGTATTTGGTGTCCTCGGGGACAGCCGCCAGGCTGTGCCATGTGAGTGCCTGATCCACATGTTACATCTGAGATTTCCACGCTTGTTCTAATGATGTTTGACTGTGTTTATGCAATAGCCTTGACCTACAAGTAAGACAAAAGAAAGAGTAATGTTTACTTTTCATTTCTTCCTTAGGACATTTCAATGTACCACTGTAAAGAGCAAATTAATTTAGACTAGATATGACTTAGAGGGAAAAAAGTGAATGCTTTCAGGCAATGCATTGTCAATATATGCCATCTAGTACGGTTCTCTTGAGATACATGACCCCTATTGCAAATTGTTTTGTTTTTATTTTATCTATAAAACTACCTTGGTGGTTGATACTATAATATTATAGAACAGGAGAATTCACACATTTAATCCCTGTGACCTATCCACAGTGATAGAGATAGTATTCAAAAGATACAGGTACTCTGACAATGCATGTAAGTGTACTGTCAGAGCTGACATTATATTTTAAGCTCTCACTTTCTCATCTCAAAATTCAGGCTTTGTCTACTCACCTGTTCTTCTGAAAGTATATGATGGTTTCTGATACAATGGTAATGAGAAATCACCTCTAATGTGATTCTGAATGTTCATAGGTGAAAACAAAGACTATGTAACTATAGATAATCCCTAAACACTATCGCCACATCTCATTTGCCAGTTTTAACACAACTTAAGCAACCCACACACACCTCCACACCTCACACCGTCCAATCTCAAATTGTCCAAGTATCTTAAGGACTTAATTACAGAGAAAATTTATCCTTTTCTAATGTCAGGCATAGATAAGATTGGATTTTGGTTGGCTGGCGATGGCTAGTGTTTCTCCCTGCCATATGGTACTGCTTTTGAAACTGACTCCTTAGTACTGTGGGTGTCTACTGACTCTGTGGAAAATGCTAAGTCCAGAAGCCAACATAGCAGCAGGTTTGAGGCCAAACACACTGCTCAGTCGTTGTTCTCCAAAGCACATCAAACTGCAAAGCCAGTGTGGCTGGGCCCTGCAGAGCATTTGCCCTTAAGGACAAAGTGCACCGTAACCAGCAACCTTTGCTCCACGCCCCCAACACTTAGACTTTTTGGATCTGGGTCATTTGCCTGCAGTCTACTATTCATCAGGGAATCTTATTTGAAGAACCCCTTTGCTCTTCCCTTTGCTCTTCAAAGCCACTGGGCTTTGTTTGGGGCTGTTCCTGACTGCTTTTCCAGTTTTTCCTAAAACTGAATTCCAGAGGCATAAATTTGTTCCTTCACTTTCAAAGGGAACCCATGTTTTGGGATTTTGTTTGTTTGTTTTGTTTTGTTTTTAATCAGTTACCTTAGGTAGTAAAAGCCCTGGTTTCAGTCACCATAGTTCCTCTTCTGCCCTAAACCCAAGATAATGCTTGCCTGCTTGTCCTATTTTAACACAACTGAAATAGGCCATTCAAGCAAATGCCCAGAATAAAAAGTCCTCCTACAGATGAGTTACAGTCTTCACTGCACAGAGGAGGCTGCACCTCAAGTAACCTCCCTAACTGGTATTCTGTTTAGTTATTGTCTTAACCAGTTCCCAGAAGACTTAAAAATTTTTTAATTTCTAATTCAGAGGGCCCCAAACTTTACTAATATACTGGTATCAGTAAGAAGTTCTTGAGCATCCATAGATGGCATATGTTTATTTATTTGCAGATTACATACAAGTACTACTGTACTAATATATTCATTTAAAACTATTTAGTGAATGCCTTCTCCATTCTAGGAACTAGGCTTTCACCAGAGACCAAATACTATATTTGGAAGGGACTGTAAAGATTAGGCCAATCCCTTTATTGGTCATGAAACTGAGGCATAGAGAAGTGACATATTTCCTTAAAATCTCATAGTGGTGACTTATTAATGCTCTTAGAAAATAATTCCAATAAACTTCTAGAATAGGCCATGGGCAAGGAGAAGAGGAATAATTGTATCTTTCATGGTGGTTTTGTTTACAGTCCATGTAGCTCCTCACATAGGGCCAGTGGTTTCTTGCCCTCATGGAGCTTACTTTCTAATGGGAGGGAGACAGACTACAAACAAAATCAGTAAGAGACATAGTATATAACATGACAATCACTGCTATGGGGGAAAAAAGCAAGAGAAGAGAGTAAGAATTGGGGTGTTGATTTAAATATATATATTGCAAAATGTATTCATAAAAGTCATTGTTTATGGTCATAAAGGTCATAATCATTCTTGTTAGACATTCATAAACATTCTTATAACAGGAGGATACAAATAAACATAAAGAGCAGTTCTATGATTTTTCCTGCCCCCCAGATTTTTCTTTCTTTTTTTTTTTTTTTAAGACAGAGTCTCACTTTGTTGCCCAGGCTGGAGTGCAGTGGTGCAATCTCAGCTCACTGCAAGCTCCGCCTCCCGGGTTCACGCCATTCTCCTGCCTCAGCCTCTGAAGTAGCTGAGACTACAGGCCCCCACCACCACACCTGGCTAATTTTTGTGTGTGTTCTTGGTAGAGACAGAGTTTCACCATGTTGGCCAGGAGGGTCTCGATCTCTTGATCTCATGATCCGTCCACCTTGGCCTCTCAAAGTGCTGGGATTACAGGCGTGAGCCACAGCGCCCGGCCCCTGTCCCCCAGATTATGGCACCACCCATTTAGTAACCATGGTCACGGTTATGTGAACTATAATTCAACCATGAAAGACACTTAACTTTAAAAGTGCCTCACTTTCAATAAATACAAGAAAGGGGTTACAGGATTTTTAATGTCCACTTTAACAGTAACGTGCTATGATTTTATAATCTCTGAAGAAATCATTGTTATATCTTTCTCAGCAAATGGAATAAGGAATGATTCATAAAATTCTTTTCTGATGTTTAGGACTTTCCTGAATCTCTGCAGAGGTGCCAAGAATTAGATAGGATGTCCACAAAACAGAAGGACAAATGAAGATGCCAGACCACAAGACAGATTTTTTAGGAGAGCAGCTTTTGCCCGAATGTGTAGTTTTCAACATAGACCACCATGTAAATTGCTCTTAATAATTGTAGCCTAAAGTAGTCCAAACCTTGTTGTCCCCTCTTCCTTTCCTGGATCTTGCCCAGAAGTTTGCCCAGCCATTCTGGCCATGTATATTGGTGATCTGTGTCCAAGATGACCATTTAGAGAGTGATTTTTGTCTATTAAACCTCATTTGGCCACAGAGGCTCTATCTGGAACTGGGAGAAGACGCTGCAGCCAGGAATAGAGTTCCAACATTAAGCTCATTCTCATTCGTTCAGGATTGCCAATGCTCACAGCACAAGGCTGAACTCTTCCTCCACCGAGAACTTGGTTGTTTTTCCACCAGGTAGGGTTTAAGCTGTTGTATTGTCATGGTCTTGACGTGCATTACCAAAGAATATCCAAGCAAGAATCTGGGAAAGGGAGAAAAAAGAGGATGGAGGCCTGGGGGGGTGAAAAAAAAAACCCAAACCTTGAGGTCCTCACATCAATCCAAGACTACAGGAAAATAGTAAGAGCTAAAATCTTTTATGTATCTTGCGAATATTTTTTTGCTGCTGCAGTAAAGACAGTTGAAATTCTGTTTAGCTTCACATATTGGAAGTCAGCATAACTGTGACAGATCCTGTAACCAGGATTTTGTTTGGAAGCAGAAATAGCTTAATCAAAAACTTCCCAGCTGCTCTCTCCAAATACTGGCTATTCCCTATCTGTCCTGCCTTTCTCATTTATTTGATCAAAATATGGTATTATGTTTGACTTTTTCCAAGCAAGGCCTACTTTAAATGAAAATGTGATAGACAATACAAATTTGACTATGTTCTGTGAGAACATTTTATATTTTTACTACAATTTAGTGAGTTTAACAAAGCTATTCATACAGATCAAATGGAATATTACCATGCTTTATGATTTTAAATTAGTTTAAGAAATTTCAGATTGTTTTTATGAGTTTCTCCGTTCTGCAGACTGTTGTATATTTTATTACAATGAGCAATTCTGAGTCTGCAGAATCTGTTTTAGTGAATAATATAATGAGTTTCCCAAAGGTCAGTGGTATTATACTTTAGGGAAAGGAAATGAGAAAAAAAGAGTACACAGAACTAGTCCATAAAAGACCTAACAAAATATAACAGCAGGTGCCATCTGCTTAGCCATTCAGCAATTACTTACTAAGCATGCGCCAGTCATTAGACCAAATGTGCATGTGGGTGGGGATGGGTAATTAGAAAATCCAGTTCTCAGTAGGTCAAGTATAGTAGCTCACACATATAATCAATGCTTTGGTAAGCTGAGGTGGGAGGATCACTTCCCAGGAGTTCCAGACCAGTGCGGGGAACATAGCGAGACCCTGTCTCTAAAAATGTAGAAAAAATTAGCTGGGTGTGGTGGCGCACACCTACAGTCATAGCTACTCAGAAGGCTTGAGCCCAGGAGTTCTAGGTGACAGTGAGCCATGATGTGCCACCGTACTCCAGTCTGGTGACAGAGTGAAGTCCCGTATCTTAAAAAAAAAAAAGGGGGAGAAAAAGAAAATGCAGTTTTCATTCTCAAAGAACCCACTATGTAGGTAAAGAGATAAAATTCTGGTATTTTTAAGTCTATCCCCACCACCAAATAGAATGTAGACTCATTAAGGATAGATTCTGTGCCTTCTACTTTTTTTTTTTTAATGGAAATAATACTGTGTGAAAATACAGTTATTGTTTGATACATATATGTGCCAAGAAAGCATAGCATGCAGACTCTATTTTTCAGGGTTCTTTTGATTATAACTGAAAGAAACCTAACCCAAAGTAACATAAGCAAAAATTAGGAAATTTTTTCATCATGAAACTAAGAAGGTGGTCCAGCATTGCTCAATCCAGAAGCTCATGCAGGATTTTTAGTGCATCACTAGGGGCATTGACTTCATTCTCTCCTACTGCTAAGTTCTTCGCTGTCTGCTTCTTTACACTCCAGGGCTCAGTATTCCGGCTTTGCAACCCCAGCAAAATGAGACCTTCTTTCTGTGCAAATTCATACACCAATCCCAGAGGAGACTCTGGCTGGCTTTGTTAGGACCTTGCCCAACATAAAACAAAACTATGCCAGGGAAATGGATACTATGATTGCCCCAGCTAGGTTTATATGCCGGTCTGTGCATTCAGAGGTAGTCGGAGCACTGTAACTGGCAGTTTCCCCATAATTACCTCGAGTGAGGGAGGAATTCCCCAAAGCAATGCAGTTGTGCTATCAGAAGGTGTATATTACTTTTTGATATACATCATTTTCAAGAGCAACTTTATTTACTTCAGTATCAAGTGACAGCAAAATATTAACATTGTGAATCACTGTATTCTAATGAGGCAGCAGATTATATTGAAAAGACCAGTCGGGCTTTAGAGCAAGATCTCTCAACCTTAGCACTATTAACATTTGGGGCCAGATAATTCTTTGCAGATAAATATGTTACATGCTTTGCAACACATTTAGCAGCATACTCAGCCACTAAGAAGCAGGTGCCAGTAAAACCCTCCCAAGCTGTGACAACAAAAAATGTCCCAGATGTTGTCCAGTCATCAACATAAGATGGAGGGAAAAATCACCCCCAGTTAAGAGCCACTGCTTTCTAGCTAGAAAGATCTGGGTTCAAATCCCAGATCCACAATTCACTAGCCATATAATCTTAGGCAAGTTGTTAAAGCTTTCTGAGATACTGAGTATAATGAGGTTCAAAATACCCAGCTCTGGAATTTGAAAGAATTAGAGATAATATGTGTAAAGTATCTGGTACATAGGTGTTTAATCAATGGTAATAATAGCTTACATTTTCTGGACGTACTATGCGCCAAGTATTTTATATTATTAGCTCATTTAATTTTCAAGATTTTTCTCTGATGTAGGTAACCATTATTACTCCCATTTCTAGATAAGATAAGTGAGGCTTAGAGAGTACAAGTGGCTTACCCATGGTTACATAGCTGGTTAGTGATAACACAAAAGTTCAGGCCCCTTGCTTACTCCAAAATGCATGCTTTTACCCATTAAGCTCTATTGTGGAAGTCTAATTTTCAAAGGAGTCTTCATATCACAGTTCTACAAAATGAGATCAAAGCACATTTAATTATGCTTGCTACTCTATCACAAGGGTAGTATTTTTATTGTTTCCTATTAGCAAAAGAATGTGGATTGACTCCCAGTTGTTTGGAAATATAAATATTTTCCACAGGATTTTTGTCTTGATGTTAAAAATGTATAAAATGTACCATACTACTAATGTATTTCTTAAAAATATTTAAGGCAGTAGCTTAAAATCAAATTTTAAAGATTGACATATTTAGCCTATTACCAGAAACATTTCACAAGTACCTTGAAAGTGTGTAGTCCCTTGCTGTTTTCTAGCATATGAAGATTTTTTCTTTTTTATAAGGTATTTCAGGGTAATGTTTTATGTTATTTTCATCCAAGTTCAAAATAATTATTATTTACTACATAATGGAAGTGCACTGTAATGCTGGAGTTACACATGCTCCAAAGATGATACCAAGGGCACTGCAGTTCTTCCCCCCAACACTTACACCACGTAATGTACTTAACAGAAGAAAATGGAAGCAAAACATGAACAGCAGGCAACATTAAAGAACGAAATCCCCACAGAGCTCATATGTAGAGAAAAAAGTAGCAACACTTAAATGAGAGGTGACTTAGCTCAAGCTAATGACCTAAATGTAAGATTGGAGTCTTGGGTTTTGTTTTGTTTTGTTTCTTTCCCCTGACATGATGCTGTTAAAAAATAAAAATCACCTTGAAGCAGTTTGAAGCCCAAATGCCTCCTGGGTATGGTATCATTTAGGCACATGCTAGCTACCAAACTAGTTCAGTTTCCCAAAAAGAGAACTGCTATCAGGGAGCATCTCATTTGAGGTTTACTAGGAAACAGGATGCTTCTCGGTGTTTTTGTTTTCATTTATTTTTCCCTCCTTGCTTTTCAAATGCTTTTAAATAATAATGAGTTTTGCTTTAGATTGCTTTCTGAAACTTACCTGAGGGGGGAGAATATGGAGTTTGTCATTAGAATTTTATTTTTATAGGTGATGTGATTGGAAACAACCTTTTGATCTTAGCTGAATTGATTCGTTTTTTCCAAATTTAAGAAGGAAGAAAATAACCTTTTACTGTACTTCCTGTTTGTCCTCATAATTCTATAACCTTTCTCAATTATGGGTCAGTACTTCAGGCAAGAATGGTGGATATGTAGAATCCACTTACCTGAAATGCAGCATGATTTTATGACTCGGAGAGTCCAGTCATTTCCAATTTTTGTCTCTGATTAGATTTTCCAAATTCTACTTTATTATGTAATGGTCCTTGTGTAATGATCTGTGTAAGACACTACAGTAAATTGCTAAAAGCCCATTTATATTATTTCAACCTTCCATATTACAGAAAACTTTTTACATTTATTTGAATATGTATTCTACCAAAGGAATTTTCAAAAAGGCCTCCCTTTTCCTAACTTTTCAGTAATTCTTACCGTTGGTAAATAGGCTATCGCAGTATTTTAATTAAATACATACTAATTACATGAGTATGATGTACATCTGCTATAGAGGCAAGAATAATAGGGAATATTATGAGATGTAATCAATCATAAACAATTCGAATAAATTTCAAGGAGAAGAAACCAGTAACCAATATGGTACTTTCACAGTATAACTTTCAAGGGAAAATTTTTTTAACTGAATGACCACAAAACTAGAACATGTGTACATGCCAGCAATATTTTCATAAATAATTAATTATACCTTTAACTTCTATTTGGAAGAAATGTGTTTACTAGCTTTAGATCCTATGATTTTTATTCATTTTCATGCTCTTTGGAGCCTTTACAAAGAGGGCATTTTCAAATTCCCTTTTTCTTTGTAGTCATAATCTATTTTTCCATAGCTTTTGGAGATTTTTAGTGGAAACAGGAATTGTATTATTTAGAGTTGTCTACTATTTTTCTAAAATCAAAATGATCCACCAGTGAAGAAATCTCATTTTTTCCCAGAGAGTGCTTGGGAAATGGCCCTAAGTCTTAAGAACATCAGCTTCTTAAAGAAAAAAATAGTCTCAGAAAAGTAGATTTGGAATGTGTCCTTGTATTTTCAAAAATGTGATTTGTTGTCTAGGAACTGGCATAGTAAGAAACACTGTGGTACCCCAAATCTTCCTAGCTTTACTTTATGAGGATATACTCTGGTTCTGTCTGTATTTTTGTCTCAGCATAGAGGTCCATCTAAGCACTTGGAACTCTGTGAGAAATATTCCTTAGAATGGAGACCAAATCCAGAATTAAATTTACAGAAACTCCAGATCTAGAGATGTTACCAAATTTTCTACAGACTAAATCTTTGGTTTCAATGACCAGAAACATAGATTTTTGAGGTGAAAGGTACTATTGCAAACAGAATCCAGTCCTCTTTTCTTTGTCAATGAAGAGTCAGAGACTTGCCCAAAGGCCGAGCTTGGTTAGTGACAGCTTAGGACTTCAGTGAGGTTTCAGGCAACTCCTTCTCTAATGTTTCCATGACTTACAAACTGAATCAGACTTTCAACTGTTAGGAACGAAGATTTTTTAAATGATAAATCGTGTCATCAACAACTTTTTGACCTATGAGAGTCCTACATGTTGTTCCTCATTTCGTCCTCTCATTGAACAATCTGAAAAAAAGATACCTCCTAAAGGACCAACGCTTTCCATTTTATACACGTCCTTGACATGCTATTGTGACTTCCAAAAAGAAATGATGGAGAATTGTCTTAAATGTAGGATTTTAGGAAAGTTGTTGTTGTTTTTTTTTTTTTTTTTTTTTTTTTTTTCAATCTTACAGCTAAGAAGAAAATCTTAAAAAGAAAATCTTAGGCTAAATAACAAATTAGTCTCCAAAAAAAGTGTTTTCTGTGTCTAAATATTTCATCACTGTAACCCCTTTCTTCTATCTTTTTATTAGTATATCTAATTTCATTTCACATTTGATTGCTTTTAACTGAGTTATACATTCTGAATGTTGAAAAATATTGAATGAGAAAGTATATTAGTCCATTTTCACACTGCTATGAAGAAATAACCAGAGACTGGGTAATTTATAAAGTAAAGAGGCTTAATGGACTCACAGTTCCTCATGGCTGGGGAGGCCTCACAATCATGGTAGAAGACAAAAAAGGAGTAAAGGCATGTCTTACATGGTGGCAGGCAAGAGAGTATGTGCAGGGGAACTGCCCTTTATAAAACCATCAGATCTCATGGGACTTATTCACCATCACGAGAACAGCATGGGAAAAACACACCCCCATAATTCAATTACCTGCCACTGGGTTCCTCCCATGACATGTGGGGATTGTTGGAGCTACCATACAAGGTGAGATTTGGGTGGGGACACAGTCAAGCCATATCAGAAAGTATACAATTACAAGTGTTATTTACTTACAACCACTTTTCTTCTGCCTTTCTTCTTTTCCTTCTCTCTCTCTCTCTCTCTCTTTTTTTTTTTTTTTTTTTTTGGCTCATGTAGACACAATCTTTATATTGCACACCAGGAAAATACATTACCAGTGTTTTCAGTGTTACTGTATTATGAATATAAATGTCCTAATCTGTATAAGTAATCGTTATCACAAAAAGTAAGTATAGACTGTGACTGTCTGCTTTGCAATCCCCCTTCTACCTGAAATTATAGGTTTTCCACAGAGATGTGAAAAATATTTAGAAGGAAGATAAAAAATAAAATCATTTCACATTCCATTTTCTAGTGTACATTTCATCCCTTGTTAAATTTTGAGACAGTTTCTTTTTAAAAGACTGTATAAATAACTAAATTCAATGTGCGTCTCTTTTGGCGATACCTAGCAGCCTTATAATGTAAAAATGTGATACCCTGCAGAGTCTAAGCAGTCCTTGCTCAATAGTATTGTTCAGAGATGTCTCAATATCTTCTTATTGACTGTCTGATACTTGTTTTCCTTAATATAAGATGTGCATTGCCTTCTTTGATTCAGAAACCATCAAGAAAATTGGAAAACTCATCAGATTCAGCAAGAGCAGAACAGCCTGCTATGTGCCCCAACTGAGCCTTCTGTTGATTCTAGGTTGTTAAAAATTGTGATGTCAATGAAAGAAACCGGTATGATCTATTTAGAATAAGCAGCCAGGTTTAAGATAATAATTTCTGGCAGAATCTAATTCCTTCTAACTTTTCATAAAAATTATCATTGCAGTCATTTTCATATTTTTTCACATTATTTTAATTTTCTTCTTACATTTTAAAATAAGGGTATAACCTTGTATAACTCTTCTCCCAAAGGATGACAGCCTACAAATATCATAAAACCAAACTGTTACAAAATTCTCTCTAGTTAATTACCACCCTTTCGTATCCTAAAACAACAAACCTCAATTAGTCTTTTAGACAAAGCACCCCATATGCTGCTCCCTGTCAGTCCTTAATTAGGGAATCAGAATATACTTCTAAAGCAAAACTTTCCACAAAGGAAATGTTTATGAAGATAAAGGTTAATATAGGATTTCTCAAGCTTCTCTGAAAATTCAGCTTTCATAAATCACGTATGTCAATTGGCACTCCATTCTTTGACTTAACAAGGCATTGTGCTAGATGCTGGGAACACATGGAACAAAGAAACAGTCAGTGCTCTGGAGGAGTTCAGTGCCCCCAAGCTGAGAGACTACAAATGTTTTGTACTGGCTGGAGCCAAGGGTAAAATGGCACACAGCAAAGGTGAGGACTGAGAGCCAGGCACATGGTGAGCCATTGCAGAAATTCAGATGTGGGAGGAACATGATCACAGGTCCACTTCAGTAGGATTGCTTTCATTGCATCGTGGGGGATGATTGGTGGAGGAAAAGGAGAAGCAAGGAGACCAATGGGGAGGCCTTTGCAGTGATCAAAATGGGAAATAAATCATTTGAAGATAGAATGAAAAATGGAACAGATTTAAATTTTATGAAGGCGGTAGAATCAGCATGATGAGTTAATTTTGAGCAACAGGAAAGGCAGAGGCCCAGATGACTCCCTGACCGCTAACTTGAATCACTAGAAGAATGGCAGTACCCTTCATAAAGGACAAAAATCCCAAAGGAAGAGTGGGTTTAGTTTTGCACAAAATAAATCCAAGATACCTTTATGAAGTGATATATCCTATAGGTGATAAATATAGAAATCTGGAGAGAAAGCTGAGCTGGAGCTGCAGACATGGAGGTCATAAGCAGATAGGTGATAGTGAAAGCATGGAGTACATAAGTCACACAAAGGCACCTCAAGGTCTAATTCTGGGGGAATGAGTCAGAGATGTGGTGCAAGACTCAGGACAGATTTTCTCTACCACTACTGTGATCGAGAGGCTATCATGATGATAATATTAATCTATTATTCATGAAATTACTTGCTATGTGATATTGACCCAATCTTTTAATCAGCTTGAGCTTTGGTTTTCTTACCTATAAGATGTGTACAATCATACTCAAATAATAAAGTATTTTGAGACCTAAATTAGGTAAACTGTGTTAAAACACCTAGCTCTGAACTTGACACATAATAAACTCTCAAAGGTATATATGTTGAATCTGAAACCAGAAAGCTCATAGAAAATTGAACTCATCATCACTCCAGTCCCAGAACTGCTTCTTCTCCTCTGTCCTCTCTCTTTACCAGCTGACGAAGCCAAAATTCTAGAAGTTGTTTTTCTCCTCCCTCTACTTGTCACATCTAATCTCAGCCCAGTTCTGTCAAATCAGTTCACTTCTTGAACACCACAGCCGTTGCTTCCACTAAGGCCTGGACCACTGCAAAGCTCCTTCCTGGATCCTTCGACTCCCCAGTGCACTCTCCACACTGCAGCCACAGTGAGCTTTTCTAAATGGGAAATCTAACAAAATTTACTTTCTAAAATCCTTTTCTCCTTTGCATAAAGTCTAAGTTTCTATTATGCCAAATCCTTCATGATCTCAAGAAACATAATTTTATGTAACCTCCCAACCTCAAAACTCACCATTCCTCTCTTTGAAGACTATTCTAGCCACCTGAATCTACTTGCATTCTAGATCACATCTCCTTTCCTCAACCTGCCCACTTGGCCCTCCACCCTTTCACATACCCCTTAAGGTCCAGTCACCTCCTGCGAGAAGTTTTCCTGAGGCTGGGTTAGGTACCTCTCCCACATGCTCGCAGAACAGGTCCCTGGTCACTCTCAATAGATAATACATTTCTTAAAGACAGAGATATACCTGACTTGTTACGTTATCCCTTGAACACAGAATGGTCAATAGTACATATTAAGTGTTTAATATCTATCCGTTTGGATGAATAAATTTAAAAATCTGTTAGAAAGATACATCTTTTAAGCAATTTTATGAATTACTTTAAAAAATATAAATTTCTTATCTGACTACCTTTGAAGACAATTTTCAGATGTGTGATCTCGGGCAAGTTAAACCTCTCTTTATGATTATTTGTCTGTAAAATGGAAGTAACAATTATACCTACCTCATAAAGTTATTATGAGGATTAAAAGAGTTAATACATGAACATCGTTTAGAACTGGCCTTGAAAGTACTCAAGAGATCTCAGTAATTGCTAATAATCTGTTTTTATCACGTCACTATTGCTTTATTGTTACTCTTTTCCTATGAGATGGGTCTCTTTGTGTTTGGCACCTGTCATGAGCCAGGGCTCAAGACAGATTTTGCAAGAATTGAGGAAATTTAAAAGCCAGAGGTCAGCAAGAAGAAAAGTCATGAGTCTTCTGATCCTCCCACTGTCCCCACAGAGAGGCCGGGACCACATGCTCTACTGGATGCATTGTGGGTAAAATTTCCAGGCAAAGGAACCTACCTGCTCGTCCTCTTACAAGGCATGCATGAGAGCAACTTTGTCAAGAGGCGTAAGCAACCTGCTTAATGCTAAGCCTTCTAGATTTGGATGCCAACCGTCTACAGGAGTCATCTGAAGCTAAGGACCTGGGGCCAATGGAAAATAGTAACCCTCTGGATAGGAGGCAGAAGCCACAAGTCTTACAGGAAGCTAGGTTTTGGTCAAGTACCTACCTCTTAGAGAAGAGCAAGCTTCCAATCTCATCTGGCTTCTTATCCAGGAAACCCAGAGTGAGATTATGAAATCATTTTTGGACAAGGCTGCTTGACGCAGCAGTTTTTAAATCAATACTTCCTTCAGAGAGGACTTCAAATGCTGTCATGTTTATACTTTGAATCTGTTTTGAATAGGTTGAGACACTAAGTTTTCCAAGAATCTGCTCTTCTATCAAGACAAATCCAAATATTTCTTCTAATAGCATTTGTTTAGGTCAATAATATTTATTAATGTGTCAGGCAATGTACTAAACGATGAGCACAGAAAATTTAGAGGTATAATTCCTGCTTTCCAGTAAGTGCAGCCTCAGATGACAGGCAGATAAAAAATTACACTACAATGTCATGGATGCAATGGTAGATACATGCACAAGACTCAGAGGCATTAAGAAATGACTCTATTTGTTTGAGATTGTATTTTGCAAACTATGAAATAAATAATTTTTGTTTACCTAGAATATTAAACTTAGGATCCAAGTAACAACATTGAAGTCCAAATAGCAGATGCCATGACAAAAGATAGCATGGTAATCACTACTAAAATTGTATTGGGTGATAAGAAATTGGAGAGGAAGATGTTATATCATGAGAACTAAAAAGCATTTCTGGGGAGCGGTCAGAGGAAAATGTAAGTTAAAAGGAATTTAGTTCAAATTTCAACCCTGCCACTTACTAGCTATGTGATTTTAGGCAAGTTTCCTTATTCCTCTGAGTCTAAATTGTCTCATTTAAGAAATGGAGATAATAATATCTACCATATGAGCTATTTTAAGCAGTAAATGAATAAAATATGCAAAGCACATAGCACATGGTAGATAATAAAGGGAGCTATTTTTTTTCTAAGAATATAACCTCACTTGTCACCTATTTTATTCCATGCCTTTATAATTAGATAACTGGAAAACTGACTATCAAGCACTCCTAGAGTGGGATTTCAGCACTGTTTTATAACGGAATTCTATCCTATTTTTCTCAGTTACTTCTCTGAGCTATACGTAATAGTTTTGATGCATTGCAAGTGTTTTACACACATCCTGCTTTAATAAAACGTGTAACAGAATCTTAAAATCCAAGCCTAGTTGGTAGTAAAAGTAGTCAGAAAACAGATGAGAAAAATCCTGTTCAATAACAAAATATAAAATGAATAGAAAAATGTAGTATACTGACAGACTAAAGTGGTCTGGTCAAAAAGACAATGATGGGATTATGAGAAATTCCCTATTACTAAAAAGTTAAAACTTCGCAGTTAAGAGGTTCCTGAAGACATATTGTTCCTTTTTTACAAACAGCCTCTAACATAAATTAAGAATATGTTAGAGTCATATCCACTAGTGTAAATTTAAAAAGAAATCAAATTGCATTTTTATATTTCTGGTTTTTTTTTTTTTTTTTGAGAGGTACAGAGGAGGGGGAAGTTAAATTTTGCCTGTCTTTAAATATCAGTCTGTTCCTCTATTTTCCAAACTCAACAACGGTGACAATAAACACTTTCTTTTGTCTTTTCCCCAGAGATAAGAATAAATGTTCACATGAATACTTTTGAACATTTCATAAAAACCTAGGCTACATAAAATTCAGGGTCAGTATTATCATATTGCTAGGAAGGTGGAACATACACTAAACAGATGAATTTCCTGCCTTATCTTGTGATTTCCTTAAGTACCAAGAAAAATAGTTACTGTTATCCTGTTACTCTTAACTTTGGTCTCTTATACAGATTCCTTTCCCGAGAGCTGCACTATTCATAGTAGAGTAGCCATTAGACACATGTGACTATCTACATAGACGATCTACATTTAAATTTAAATTAATTAAAAGTAACTGAATTTGAAAATTCAGTTTTTTCATTCTAGTAGCTGTATTTCAAGTGGTCATTAACACATGTGACTGTGTGCTACCATGTTGTAGAGAGGGAACATTTCTGTCATCACAGAAGTTCTGCTGAAGCACACTAGCTCAGAGGACACTCAAGCTCATGCTCCTATTGCCTTATAGCCTTAAGTTAGCCAGTGATAGCATTGTAAGGATTAAATGACCTTACGAGTTATAGGAGTATGACTTAATAATCAGGTCAGTGTCAGACTAAGGGAAAGCTAAATGTAAGAGAATAGGAATTAAATCAGTGATGAAGAAAGAAGGAATGACAGAAACAGAATACATATTGACATTATTATAAAAGGATTAAAAAATGACTCAGGAAATCAGTGCTTCAGCAGACTTTTTCTTAAAATTTTTACTTAAGACATTTGTTGTATGTAATTTGCACTAAATGCATCAATCACAACGCTGACTTTCTGATGTTCTAATTGGGTTTTCAGATGTTCCAGCTAAGTCACACAAAAAAGTTATTTCTTAAGGTTGTAATGAACTTAACCTCCTCTATACTGGTAGCACATGTTTAAAACATATTTTCCTCTCATAGGGGTGAGCAGATGCTTTGGAGCTACTTGCAATTTTTGTTCACAGCTTTTGTATTTATCCTTATGTAGGTCCTTGTACTCACAAGTAGTTGTCATGCTTACCATTATTTTGGCTTCTTCTGCTTGTATAAAAAGAAATTACAACATAGCATATGTATTACTGCCTAAAAATAAGAGAGTAATCTGTGTATGTTTGCATTTAGGTCATTCTGTCCATTGAAGAAGGGTACAGACTTCCAGCTCCCATGGGCTGTCCGGCATCTCTACACCAACTGATGCTCCATTGCTGGCAGAAGGAGAGAAATCACAGACCAAAATTTACTGACATTGTCAGCTTCCTTGACAAACTGATCCGAAATCCCAGTGCCCTTCACACCCTGGTGGAGGACATCCTTGTGTAAGAGGCATAATGTTGAGCTTTTTCCTCTTGACAATTATAGTTTCTTTCAGGGTATAGATAAGAATAACAGGTAAAAAGGAAAAAAAAATGCCTTGATAACTGTCTAGTTGTTGACTTTGTAGAAACCGTATTTCATTTATCAGCAGAAAAAGAGAATTATTAACATTAAAGTAAAAATGGACTCTTTTAAAACAAGATAACAGATTCCCCTTTTGTCTCTCTCTAATCTTTCTGAATTACTTTCTTTATATCTTGTCCTGTTTGGGTCTTTGATATTTACATAGCCTTTTAAAATTGATTGATCCTTCCTTACCTTCAGAAGTAGAGAGACAGAGAGAGAGAGAGAGAGAGAGAGAGTGTGTGTGTGTGTGTGTGTGCAGCCCCTTTAATTTTCTTGCCTGTTCTATGTTGTGTTCCTCAATTTGAAATGGCAAGCCAGACAGGGGCAATTTGTGAATCAGCCCAGAGGAAGGATATTTCCTGCTAATATGATCACATCTAGTTGTTGTTACTCTCCATTCCAAAAACCAGAAAAGAACAGATAACAAGACAAGAAAACGGAGGCACTCACACACCATTTTGTAAAAGTCAGTAGACTTGAGAAGATCTACTCACCTCCCTGTGAAGTGCAATTATAAGAAGAAGCATAGAAAAAAAAGACTATCTTCTATGTCTGAAAATACTACATTTTAAATATCATTAAGTTAAAAACATTTCTTTATTTAGGAAAAACTGGACTTAGAAATCACCAATGCATATCCAAAGCTCACCTTCTTCACTCAGGGGATGGCTGGGGGCTATTCAGACGTTCAACTTCAGATCACATGTTCAAGCCACTGCAGGTTTTTAGTGACAGTAAGGCCAAGGCTCTTCAAGGACTATTTGAAACGGACCTCAGTTCACAGCAGAGCACTTAAGAGTTCACCTCTAAATCACTAATTGGCAGCCTCAGTAAAGTGAAGCCAAGCATGAAATAGCTAGAGATGAAACTATTACTCTGGCCCATCTTCCCTAAAGAAGTCCAACACAGAAAGCAGTAAAGGAAGGAAAGGCACTTTGGATTTTATCATGAAAGCGATGGACAGCCATGGAAGGATTTTAAGCCAGGGAATAGCATGATTACATTTGCATTTCTGAAAGATCACTCTAGGGGTGATTTACACTGTGAGTGCAAAACAAGGAACAAAACTGGAAACAGAGACAGTTTTAACGTTTTCAGTAAATAAAGCTAGAAAAGATCAGGACTTGACTTCTGAAATGGGAATGAGCTGGGGGGTCAGGAGATAAGAGAATTTCATTATTATTATTATTTTCTAATAATAATAATAACATTTATTATTAGGAAAACCAATGCATCTTAGTCACTGATGGAATATGGAAGGATGGAGGAGAAAAAGAATCAAAGATATCAAAGATGTTTGTCAAGTTTCTTTCTTATACAAGCTGGCTGATGGTGTTACCACAGAGAGAGGGAGAGGGACAAGGTTTTGGAATAGAAATGAGACCGTTTGGAGCATGCTGAGTTGCAGAAGCCTGTGGGACATCTGGGTAGTTATATTTATAGGTTGAACCTCAGGTAAAAAGATCTGGGCTAGAGATGTAGATTTGAAGATCATCAGCATATAGATTGTAGCTGAAACTTTAACTGTAGTTAAGATAGCCCACAGAGAATATAAAGAATGCAAATAAGTAGTGGAAAGGATGAAACCCTCTAATTTAAGATACGAACTGAACAAAAAGTACCCAAAGGAAACTGAAAAAGAGAAGCCAGACAAGTAATCAGGAAAACAGGGAAGAGCAATATCGTAGAAGCCAAAAGAGGAGAGCGTTTCAAGGAGTATAATGTCCAAGGCCTCACAAAATTGCAGTAAAATAAAACATGAAATGTCTCCACTGGATTCAGCAAGAAGACATTCAGGTGTGCATGCACAACCTTTGGTACAGCATTTTCAATAAAGTTGTGTCAGACACATTATAATAGAGGAAGAGTGAATATGAGCTCAGAGAAAGGAGCAATACATAGTACCAATTTTTTTCAAGAAACCTGTCTCTGATGAGAAAGAAAAGTAGTTAGAGGAAATGTTTCTTGGTTTTTGTTTTTATATGAGTTATTGAGGTGACTTGGCATGCTATAGTATTGAGGAGAAGGAGCTAGTAGTGAGTCTGCATTAGTGGAAGAGGATACTGGCATCTGTAAACTGAAATCCTTTAATCTGGGCCCCTCGCTGTGGTATAGAGTTAACAGAATCCACAATCAGTGCCCATCAACAAAGCTGTCTGACTATGCTATAGCTATAGAAGCAGGCAGGTAAAAACCTTTTTGAAGAAAAGCAGATAAAACAATTTCCTCTCTGCTTTTTCAAGATTATGAATGATCATGATATTTGGAAAATATTGATGAAGAATCTAAGATGAGAAAGTGTCAAAAAGTAACAGGGATCCAGAGGTCAAGTCAAGATGAGAGGGTGTATCTGAGGGCCAGAGGTCTGTGATTTAGTGGGCTGTTCAGCAGTCTAGTGGAAGAGCCCCATGAGTGGCAAGCTCTGCGATAGCACTGCCGCACGCAGGCCAAAAGTTGGGTGCTTTATACAAACTTGGCCCCTTGATTCAATTCGAAAGTCTGATCTCTGGGAAAACAAATGGAAGTTTTTGTGACTGTTTTGCTATCCTTGTTTCTGACAAAGACATATGTGCTACTGTTTTTGCCATTAATATAATATACTTTTGTTTGAGAAACAAAAAGAATCAGTGTTCTAAGGTTCACACACCTGAACCTTTATCAGCATTCTCATTTTCACAGCAGCCTGGATGGGTTCTCCTGTTCCACTCTCTTACCTCCAATACCACCCACCCACTCTGTTCATGATTCCAGAGAGCTGAGACTGTTTAGAGAGAAGAGACATGGTAGATTAAAGGATAGCCATATTAGCTAAAGAATGCCAGGTTTGTTTTATGCTCATAAAACTGTGACACTGCTTCTCTGTCCCCCAAATCGCAGAGCCCAGTTGTCTGCCCCAGAGTGATGTTGGATTAAGGAAACATAACAGATGTAGAATTTCCATCTTTTCTCCTATATCTCTCAAACCTGAAAAGGAGTCCAGGTGTATAATCCACAGCAACGCTTATCAAATTCTCCTGCACTCTCCTTTTCTGTAGCATCCCCAACCCCCAGATTTCTCTCATACTTATATGCTGATATTACTCTCTCATCTGCTAGGTCTCCATGGTTTTTATTCCATTCTAATTGCTTTTTTCTCAAGACTCACCTGAGAAGTTGTTATCCTTTCTGTTGACAGAGTAGTAAGAGGGGAAGAAATTAAAGTGGCAGAGGGGATGAGGAAGGCCATGAAATCCACCATTTAATAATTTTATACTAACATATTGGAAATTTCATAAACCTGTATGTGCAATCGTTCCTCTCAAAAGTCAGAGTACCTAAATTGAAAAAATGTTGGTCAGAGAAGGCTTTCATTATTTGGTGCAGCAGTTACCTTTTCCTTTCTGCTGATATTCTTGTGCCTGACATACTCCCATGGGAATATTCAGAGCTCTGTGCAGTTCCCAACATGCTTGCTTTCTCTCCTACTCAAGAAAGTATATAGATATACCATATAAGTGAATGTGGCAATATTATAAGCATAACCCTAAATCCAACTAACAGTAAAAAACTAGTTTGCAGGACCACTGTATTAATATAGGCAGTTATCCTTTCATAAATGTGAATTTCAAACTACCCTCACATTCATTCACTTTATAATAATGCCTTATAACTGCCTTTCAAATAATTATTTATAGCTATCATGTCATGCACAGCTCTTGGGAGAAACGACCCAGCTTAATGCCAAGGTTGTGTGTAGAACAGCATCTGGAGCAGTGCCTGGCCATGCACTTTAAAACACCTTTTTCTCCCTCTCCACTAATCCTCAGGACCAACCTTGTAGCTGCTCCCAACCCCAAGTATTTTCCCATAGAGTCCAAGATTAGGTCTGAGGTCCTATAGTTTAATAGCACAAAGTGGCTTGATAATTGCATAGTGACCCTTCACCCAGTCCTACCTCCCCAACCCTCATCCACATTGTCCTACACATTTGTTCTGCATTGTCTTTAACCCTCGCCCCTGATTACTCCACACACTGAAGTCTACTGAGTGCACCAGGCTGTAGTCAGCTGGTCAATATCCTTTAGGACAGAGTTTCAATGTAATGGGAAAATAATGCTTTCTTCTAATCCCTGCTCCAGGTCCCCAGCGTGTCACTGACAAAGAATTTGACACATTAGGGGCTTCTGGACTATCAGCTCAAATGTGGTATCAGGGATGGGCATTAGTTGTCCAGATGGACAATGCCAGTCTGTGATAGTCGGCTACCTCAGAAATAATGCTTTGCCCAGGCCAAGACACCATATGTACTGTATATTGTTACTACCCACTGGGCCATAATTAAGGATCTTATAAGACTTTAGCTATTAGCAACTGCAACTACCAGCTTCTGTAGTACATATTAGTCTATCTTGTAACTCTAAAGCACTTGGTTTCCAGCAATATGTGAATCATGAAGGTAGGGAAAAGCCCATACCAATACCATTATTTAGAACCTCTTCTTTAAAAAACTGTGAATAATGCTGTAAGACTGAATAGTACTATCTCTCTCCACTTAGCAAATTATGCACCAATAATGCTGTCTTATGAATACAATAACTTCCAACATTTTGATGTTAAATTTTCTACCCATTTTGAGAAGATTTTGTTCAATGCCACCTAGGCAATACATAATCAGCACTTGCTAAATTGTTGATGGCTATACACCAAGTCATAGACAACTTGTTTTGATTCTTGTTGCTGGCACTTTTAAATATGCTTTTCATGACAGATAAATAATTGGCTGGCCAAAACCAATGTTGAAATTGAATAATAAGCAAAGTTTTGTGGAAGGAAGACAGAATATGAAAGATGTATCAGGAGATTTGAAACTTCCACCTGCCCATTAGAAAAATCTAAATTCAGCCAGGCTCAGTGGCTCACATCTGTAATCCTGACCCTTTGAGAGGCCAAGGTGGCAGGATCACTTGAAGCCAGGAGTTCAGCAGCATGAGCAACAAAATGAGACCCCATCTCTACAAAAAACTAAAAACTAAAAATAGCCAGGCATGGTGGCACATGCCTGTGGTCCCAGCTACTCGAGAGACAAAGGTGGGAGGATCGCTTGAGCCCAGGACTTCAAGTCTGCTGTGCACTATGATCGTGCCACTACACTCCAGCCTGGGCAACAGAGTGAGACCCCATATCTAAAAAATGAAAAAGAAAAATAGAAAATTCTTATAAACTGCTGGCACAAGATCTTTATAATATAATGTCAATACCCATATTAATACTGATACAAACTCTTAATATATATTATCAACAATAACTATGACTGCCTTTTGTTGAGAGCCTACTATGTGTCAGTTGTGGTATTAGGGGCTTTTATTGGTTATATCACTTAATCCTCACTGTTATTATTCCCATCTCTCAGACACGGAAATGGAGACTTAAAGAGGCTAACTTTCCCAAAAGTACATAGCAGTAATGAGTAGATCAGGAATTTGAAGGCCACTGACTCCAAAGTCCTTGTTCTTTCCAGTATACAACATAGAATCACACACAAGGGCAAGATGTTTGCTAATACAACCCTGCTTCAAAAATATGATTATAAGAAAAGGGGGTACATTTTCACATTTCCAGATAGATTTTATCTGGACTAGTCAAAATTCATAGATGGAGTCTATTAAAATTCAAAAAACAATTTTTAGTGGAGAGCAGCCTGTTATTTTATGTCCCAGTAGGCAAATAGTAGAATGTAGAGAATATGACCTTAGTCATGGGAATAAATAGAAAATACATAGTCCATATATCCCCGAAACACCCTCCTACAATGCCCAGCCACTTGAAGAACATTACTTGAAAAAGGAAAGTAGTAATAGCAACAATATAGAGAAATGAGGAAAATAAGGCAGTAACATCACATAGTTCCAGAATTACGTCCTCAGACATTTCTGTAGATTGAATTTTTCTGGTGCTGGCAAATATGTTTTACTTCTTTTTCTCACCATGGCAGACATTACTAATCATCACAACACTCTCCTGCTGAGCCCAGACGCTGCCTTAGTATCCTTCTCATGACCGCATTTTGACAACCACTGCCAATGAATTGCAGTTAGCATGTGACATGAAACCTATTTTCTGATCCTGGATTATTTCCTCACAAAAGCAGGCTTTTCTTGAGGTTCCGGGGTCTATTACTCTGGCTGTGGGAACCATGTGCTGGGTACTCTACTGGGAATTATGGGGAATTTTTTATAAGTATTATCCCTGCTCTGCATCTGTTCCTCTTAATGTTCAAACATATCTACAACTTTAAATTTTACTTTGAAATTTTAATTTTCATTCCTTCATATTTTTCACTAGTTATCAGCCTTATTTCTGTTTTAAACAGTCTAACTCCACAGTGTTAAGGACATTAATTATTTTTTGTCAGTCTTTTATTTTCAGTAAGTCTTCGATTGTTTGTTATTTATATGATTATGTAAACATAATAAGGCTGATAGTGAAAAATATGAAGGAATGAAAATGTTACCCACAAGCACAAAATATCTATATCTATATATTTCTATGCATTTGAGGTTTTATAGCCCTTTGAGTAAAATTACACTTTACAAATGTTTTAAATATCAAAATTCTTTCATTAATTTAATGTGTTCAAATTGAATGTTAGCCTTAATTGTAAAGAGGACTTTTTAAAAATATATGATTAAGTAAATGCTTCTTCAAAGGGTATGTAGATAGCGTATGTATGACAAAATTATTTCATGCATTAAATGGATAGTGTGAAGTGTACTCCCTGAGTCACAAGATGAGGAACTCATGTAAAAGCAGCCATATGGCATTAAGTCAATGTGCTGTTGTGGCTCTAGGTCTGGTTATCATTGTAGGTGAACCCTTAACCTTATGCTACCCAACTCCACCTATCACTGCCTCTTTCTCCACTCTGAAACCTATAAAGACAGAATAAACAAACATTTTCACAATAGAAGAAATAATTTAAATAAAGAGCATATTATTTAATAAGTTGACAACTATATCGACAGGTACTTATTCTTCTAGGTTTTTTATTTATTGGAATGAAATGAAAATATTCATCATGAATCAGCCATCATGTTATGGACCAAACTTTTCTGTAGAGAATTTAATATTCGAATCTGAGTCATCATGTATTTAATGAACTCCTAGAATGTTTTCAGCGTTATGTGAGTGCCTACATAAAATAGAAAGATGTGTTCCTGCCCTCAGGGGGTTTTCACTTATTCTTTAAAAAATTCTTCTGTCTTATGAATTTTTCCCAAAGAAGTTATTCAATTGAAACAAAAGGAAACATGCTCTTAAACTACATACTCACGTCTACTAAAAGACTGTTGTTGGCAACCTAAGAGTCTAACTTTAGAAAATTACAAATTATTAAGCATCCACATATAGAATATTATGTACCCATTTGAATATGAAGACTGTTGAAACATGGGATACATTCATGAATATATGAAATGAAGGCAATATAAAATAAAATGGACCCTATCTGCACATTTCTGCTAATCATATATACATGTATGAGCTAGGAAACAAGAAGTGTTAGAGTGTAAGAGAAGAAAAACCTTTAAGCATTTGAGGGTGTCTGTCATATTAAAATAGAATCTTAGCTTGCAATAGTGTTTCTCAAAATAGAACCTTTCTTAAATCATTTTAGTATGTCCATTACTATTATATATTGATATGATGAATATGAAACATGGAAAACTTTGAGGATAAAACACTTCTTGCCTTTTAATGGTAGTATTGATATACATTGATGACACATGTAAGGAACTTCTAAGTTAAAATGCTAACACTATTGTGAACTCAAAGGACTCATTAGAGTAAAAACTTCTGGACTCTTACCAGAGCTATTCATTTTTTAACATATTTTATTGTATTGAAATTTTATATTTATTACTAAACTGTAACATTACCTGTAATACCTATGCTCCAGCCCTTTCTATTATCTAAATTGACCATAATTATACCTGAAATTTCCTAATTCTAGCCCTATTCTCATTTTTCTGAGGAAAAAGTTGACCCTTGACCTTCTATTCTACAATAAGTATTTTTTTAAATGTGAGCTGCAGGTTTTGCTGTAAAGATATTTCTCAGGTGGGCAGTACTCACTAATCACCGAATAGCACAAATTTCTACATGCTCAGCAAATAGCACACTAAATTTATCATTGTACATGTTTGATAAGAAAGGGCATTTATTGTTTATTAGGTAATATTCCAGAGAATTCATGTGAGGATAATGGTACCAAGCCCTCGAAGCCAGAAAATAGCAACATTTTTCAACTTCCTTAGAAGATAAGGTGAAAGAAAAGTTATTGCACAGTGGCTGTGAACAATGAGGGAACCCTGACCTTACTAAATCAACTGCCAAGGCAGTTGTATAAGGCCAAAGAGTAACTAGGTCACTGAAGATGTGTGGAGAGAAAGGGAATTATGGTATTGAAGCATTCTGGAAGCAAACAGTAGATGCTTTTCAACAAGGGAAATAGGCTATTTAAGTCATTTAATATACAGAATGTCCTTCCATGACCTTTTATACTAAGGACATAAAATTAGCAAGTTACATTTCCACTCACCAAATATATGAAATCATGAAATTTCAAGAGTTATTCCAGTGTTATCTCGGGAGAGAGAAGTAGAAGTCATCTGACTATGTCGGTGCATCGAGAATGACATAGGAGTATGAAGGGAAAGTCACTTTAATACATTCTTTTAATTTTGTTCAGTTTTAACAAACTACTTTGACAAGTATTTAAAAGATATGAGAGACACATTATTTTGAAATAGGACATTCAATTTTCTAACATGTGATTTTATTTATGTTAACAAGCAACAAGGATATCCTGGTCATTTTGATATTTAACCTCTTGGCCAGTGAAGTACGGTATATCCCCTGAAGCTGGTCAAATAATTTAGAAAAATAATATAGAAACTATCCTGAATTCTCTTACATATTTACAATGCACATTAGAGCAGTGAAGACTCTGAGAAACACTACAACTTAAAAATCTGCTTCACTCTGTTTGCCACAGAGACCTTTATTATTTTGTGTTTTACATATGAATTTTTATTTGACAATATTCATTAACATAAACACCTCTAGAAAACTTTAAATAAATACAGCAACAATTCAAGCATTTGCTGGTAGATGCTATGATAGCTTTCCAATCTTTCAACATGACTGACCTTTGTTTTAGGTCAAATCATGAATAATTTTGTTGTTAATTAAAATGAAACAGTCCACAATCAAAATAACATGGCAATCTGTAGTACAGGAGAAAAGAATGCAGCTCAACAGCCTCCAAATAGGAAATGTAATGGAACTGAGTAGTGTTAAAAAGGACAGAAGTCACTGTTAAGGATAACCAGACCCAATACAGAGTACAGTGTAATCAATCACAAGGTATATGCATTTAATTTATGTTAATTCCAATCATACATAAAGAGTACAACCCCACCCTGTCATCTCTGTTCACCCCACCTCCACCTTCAGCTAGACCTCAGTTTAGAAAAAGGTAGGTCAATGTGGTAATAAAAAGGAAAACCAAATAAATGAATTCTAGGCCTTTAGTAGGGACTTTATGCTGAATTCCAAGGGCACCTTTCAGAATCTTCAGGAGTTGTACCATATACAACTTGTGCTCCTAAAAGACTTGGGTCCCAGTGACTTTAGGCTGATTTAAAGGATTTTTAAGGGTAATTTTAATGGTTAGGGAATTACAGTTTTTACCTTAAGTATTAACCTTAGGACCTAATTCCCATATTATTAGTAGAACAATACCAGGGTTATATAGCAGGTATATGCCCTTCTGCTTCACAGTAGGGGAATTCTTACTTCACATGGTTTAATCATGTGTGCTTGTAGCTTATCAATTGCTAGTTAAAGCTGAAGTAGTTCAAATGTGAATGGTAAAAATATTTTGATAAAATAGTCCAAATATGAACTTTAAAATCTATGCCTCTAATTGTCTCTGTAGATTCTTTCATTCTTTATAAAACTTTAAAAACAAAGTAAATGAAAGGTGGACTAATTTCAATATTCCAATAAAAATAACTCAGTGATTCACTTCTAATAAGGAGGTTTTTCATTACTTAGAATATGTAGATTTAACTCAAACACTAAACTTTTTTAAAAGCTTTTTACTGCTTTACTAGTTAATATAAATTACAGATCTAAGAATTCTTTAAATGATATATTTATTACCCTAGAGCTTTAGTAACACATTTATTAGTATAAAAGCACTTTTACTACCAAGTATTTTTTAAAACATGCAAAATATTTTAATGTGTATTTTAATGTAATTATGTAAAGAAACTAATACAATTTATTGTCAGAATGGCTTAAATACACAATTCTGAGTTACTTTTACCATAATTTATAAGATTAATTCTGTTTTTATTCTCTCTGACTTAAGCTATTATATATAAGTATTTCATATATATTGCATATAAATATGTGTATGTATATATAAGCACATGTATACCCTAGCCTTTCCAAAGTAATACCTTTATACTGCCCCTTGCATCAGATCTGAGAAACAAAAATAAAGATTGCTATATCATTGCCTTGTTAACCCAACCTAACATTGATTTTGTGTTGTTTTGTGTCTTATTAATATCTGTGCATTGGGGACATTACCCTATGCTTGTATGGGTGTAAATCTTATTCATGCAATAGAACTCTATGACAATAAAAATTACATTTTAACAAATGATAAATTATTATTGAATGTTTGAGAACAGATAAATGGAAGTTTGATCAATGAATTCACCATAAGAAGGAGAAGAACTATCACAGCAAATGTAGAAAAGGACATGGATTCAGGGGTAGGTCAGACAGGGGAAGAATGAACATCCTGTGGCTAGTTACTCTCCTTGTGGGGACAAGGGATGGGCTATTCCTTAAGTTTCAAAACACAATTTTATGCAAGAGAAAAAAGTATAAGAAGAAGGGGGATAGCAAGATGTGAGTTCTCTCAAGATCCGTCATGAAAAAATTAAAAAGAAAAAAAATCAATATAAGGTCCAGTCGTAGTAGCAAAAAGCACAAAAAGCAAAAGTGTTCCACCAGATAAGTCACTGATTTGATAAATAATTTTTTAAAGTGATTGATTTGAATAAGATAGAAAATCAGAGGCTTTTAAATGGAGAAAACATTAGATGTAAGAATATTGTAAAAGGAAAAAGAAAATTCCATGATTCATGCTTTTTTTGGCTTTTAAATGCTCTCCACGTTTTGTTTTGTTTTGTTTTGTTTTGTTTTGCTTTGCTTTGTTTTGTTTTCTTACAGAATGCCAGAGTCCCCTGGTGAAGTTCCAGAATATCCTTTATTTGTCACAGTTGGTGACTGGCTAGATTCTATAAAGATGGGGCAATACAAGAATAACTTCATGGCAGCAGGGTTTACAACTTTTGACCTGATTTCAAGAATGAGCATTGAGTAAGTGATACTGGGGTTATTACTGTAACTAGATGCCCTGGGGATTATATGTTCAAATGCTGTATCAAGAACACCTTTCCTTAGGCTAGTAGGTAATTTCCAAGTATTTTCTCACCATTTCTGACTATGATTCTAGTGAAAGTTGGACATTACACTTTTAACTATTATTCTTTGAAAGAATATATTTAATTCAAATAGCTATTTAAAATATTTTAAATGTTTTCTAAAATGCATGTTACTCTCATCCAAATCATAGACTTTATGTCAACTTAATTTTACCTTGGCAAATTTTACTCACATATATTAATATTGCATAATCAATTCCTATTACCTTCATCAAATTAATGCAATATGATCACGTCATTTTCAGAGCTCCTTCTAGATATTATAATGGTCAACCATTTTCCACCGTCTCAAAGATTGTCCTTTGCGTACATGCAATGAAAATATTTAACATATGCTTAAAAGACTAAATGGTTAGGTTGAACCATATTAAAGTGCCATTGTTTTAAGACAGTAATGGCAATTTCATACAGTACAACATTTCATACAGTACAACATAAGGGCAATTTTTCCAGATATCAAAAACTCATGAGAAATCAAATGGAGTTCACATTATACTCTCCATCCTACATACTCACCGTTTTGCTAATACTGTTGCAAATGTATATCATTACCTAAATTATATAGCCTTTACACCTATGAAATATCTGAATATTACATAAGTACCTGTGTATAAAATTGAAAAATACATATTGTTACATCTGAGATTAACTTTACGCATTCTGTGGATCCAGAGAAAAGGAAAAAAGTAACAAACTTTTGCTGCTCATCTAAATCTCTGCTTAACAAGTAAGCCACACCATTTTTTGGCAACTGTGGCAGGGTGCTTATTTAATATATTTACATATTCATTTTATCTCGCATGCTTATCAGATCTAAATGTTCATATTCTGTATCTCTCTCTCTCTCTCTTTCTCTCTCTCGTTCTCACTCTTGCTCTCGCTCTCCTCTCTCTCAGTGACATTAGAAGAATTGGAGTCATACTCATTGGACACCAGAGACGAATAGTCAGCAGTATACAGACTTTACGTTTACACATGATGCACATACAGGAGAAGGGATTTCATGTATGAAAGTACTACAAGCACCTGTGTTTTGTGCCTCGGCGTTTCTAAAATGAACGATATCCTCTCTACTAGTCTCTCTTCTGATTCTCCAGACATCACTTCACAAACTGCAGTCTTCTGTTCAGACTATAGGCACACACCTTATGTTTATGCTTCCAACCAGGATTTTAAAATCATGCTACATAAATCCGCTCTGAATAACCTGCAAATAAAACCCTGGCCCACTGCAGATTATCGCTACGCAATGGCAAATAACTCAGCATGGATGTGTAAGTTTGTATAAGCAGTATATGGGAAGTGTTCACGGACTTAATCTAAAGAAATTTATCCAGGTGGGGCTTCCTTAGTGATGTATGTAGAGTTTGATGGTAGATGAGAAAGAACTAGTTAACCTTTCTTTCATGTTTTGTGATCAAGTAGCTTCCAAATTGACATAAATGTTTCATTTTTAGATAATTATATTCAGCTCTATTGGATGTATTGTTACTTTACTTTTTAATAGTTTAACTGTTGGTGCCTGATATTTTTAGAATTATTTGCAGAAATGACCAGTGATATCATGTAATGAATTTTTGTGAGGTATGACTATGATGAGAAGGGGGTTATTAGGGAGGGAGAAAAAAAATACTGTGTTTATAAATCATCTGAGGCTGGGTTTGTCAATTTTTAAAAAATTAACTTTATAGTGTCACACATATTTCATAGTAGGTGGTAGTTTAAAGGCTTTTCACCTCTAATTGTATTTATTTATTTATTTTTTACTCACTGTAGTATATTTCTCTACTACCTTATGACGACCACTCCTGGAAAGACCAAGAGTGACTTCATTGATCTAATAATGGCTTTCATAGAGAAAAGCTTGGGATAAATCCATGACTATTCCCTTTGTGCACTGTCACAGATTTGCAAAAGCAATTATCAAAGCACTGAGAAAATTAGTCATTCTCAGTAGAATTGCTTTGAATAAAATACATTAGATTATACCCTTAGATTTAATGTAAAATTATTAATTTAATTTAAACAGAAGTTTATGATAGATACATGGTGGCCCAAGGAAATAAACATACTTAGCTGACCATTTGGTATCGGTGCATTTTGCAAGTTGAAGCGTTCTTATGTTTTCTTTGCAAAAATAAGTTACATGAACATGCTGAGCTCTTTTCCAAACCTTCTAAGAAATAAGTATGAATACTCCAAGGAGTAAATAGATCTTACACATGAGCATAGTGTGTCAACCTGGGTCCAACATACAGTTACATAAAAATGAGAACACAGCTAAGATGTGTTGTTGTCATCATCTTCTGAGAGGCTTAAAAAACAAAGGTAAATACATATTTTAAGTGATTTAAGCTGAGTTGGCTTATCAAATTAGTGCTATATCTTATGAACAAATTAAATTATAAAATCAGCTGCTCCCTGTAAAACTAAAAAAAAATGATTACTGTTTTAGGTGGAAGAGTAAGTAAAATGTGTTGAGGGAAAAAAACAGAGTAGGTTCTCTAAAGATACTGATTTAATAAATTAGCTTTTATTGGATCTCAGTGATAATGGTGCCCTATCCACATTGACAAATTCCTATCTAAATTCATTTTTTGTCATAGTAGTGTTTTCTTGTTTGTTTTTTAATAAAGGACCCTGTTTGGGTTTTTTGTTTTTGTTTTTGTTTTTTGTTTGTTTGTTTGTTTTTGAGACAGAGGTGTTTTGCTCTTGTTGCCCAGGCTGGAGTGCCATGGCGCGATCTCAGCTCACTGCAACCTCCACCTCCTGGGTTCAAGCTATTCTCCTGCCTCAGCCTCCCGAGTAGCTGGGATTACAGATGCCTGCCACCACGCCTGGCTAATTTTTGTATTTTTAGTAGAGACGGAGTTTCACTATGTTGGCCAGGCTCGAACTCCTGACCTCAAGTGATCTGCCCGCCTCGGCCTCCCAAAGTGCTGAGATTACAGGCATGAGCCATGGAGCCCGGCCATTTTTTCTTATATTTAGATTTTGTTGATTGTCCCATTACACTAGACCCTTCTACATATTTTCTTTTGCTGACTTATCTCCTGATTTTTCCCTACCACAGCTTAATCCTTCTCATTTCAAAACAAATGTGTAAAGCAAAGCTAGAAGGAAGAGTCTTTAGGTACTTCTTAAAATACACACACAAAAAAAGGTGGGGGTCGATGGGAAATCCATCACTTTTTAAGTAAGTATGCCAGATATAGCTAGCCACATTTTCCAGCCATCAACCTGCATGGTTGTGCATCACTCATAGACTATCTGCAGTTTGCTCGATACATTTACACAAATCTGGATGCATTTAGAAGAAATATAAAATTTCCATATTTACCTATCTTCAAATATATATTAAATAAGAACAGATGTAAAACAGATTAAATTTATTAATCATATATTTATTTTTATAATACAAAAAAGGTATTTAGAAAAATAAGAAATAGAATAATATGGTCTTCCACAGGACTCTGTAAGCACCATCTGTGTACCTTGAAATAAATTCTATTAAGTTATTTAAACTTCTATGGGATGAGCATTCAGTGATTGCAAGATTAAAGTTGTCTGATAAGAATTTTTTCTTTTAAAATGTCTGATGATCCTATTCTACATCTGGTTAATTTGTACTTACTTTTTCTTTCCGTAACATCTTTTCTATAGTATCATAAAACTACCTTTTTGCTTTGTCTCTCACCCCATATCTCCTTCAAAATTCCTTTTAAATTATATTTTTATTTTTCAGAACTGTAAGCATGATAATCTTAAATGAAACTTTGAACTTCATCATGGTTACAGCAAGATTGAAATATGTGTACAAGATTAAACAGAAACATTAAAATATAAGGATATTATTTACTGCCTACCAATCATGGACCCCATGATCCCAGGAATATTAACAGTTAAAATGCCAAATTCATTTGAAAATTTTACATGAAACATTTTAAGACTTACTAGTGTACATTTTAGGTAATTAAATCTGTTTAATATGCAAAGCATAAAACTTAATTATAAAAAGAAAATAAGTAACTTCCATAAATCATGAGTCTTCAGGAATAACCTTTGATACCTAAAATATGCATATAGACTCATATAATTACTTTATTTTAAATGTCTTGATCTATGCTACTGAGGGGGTGTTTTGGATTTTAAAACCAGACAGTCAAAAAATCATTTTCATTTTATTTTCTAGATGGTCAATTTCAGTCTATAGGGAACTCACTATCTCATAGTAGAAGGCATATTTGGAAACATAAAATAAAAACAATGTACAATCAAGGAGAGAGATAAGGTATTTAAATCATTTCAAAGAAAACAATCAAATTGCAAAATTCATCTGGTTTAACACGAATCAAGAATTATAGCACTTCTGCACTGAGTTATAACTGGTGATAAATGTTCTACATTCCATATCAAAAGAAAACATCTTATTTCACTCTGCATTGCTCTTTAAAATCTATCAAAGTATAACCTGAATAAAACTACCTTCCAGCAATAGCTTTAAAACCTATCTCAGCCCATGAATGGAAAACAAATCCAAATCTGGTCCTTGAAAAGCAAAGGCTCTAAAGAAGCTCTTCAGAAGAGATGGTGAAGAATGAATTGTTTTACATATCACCCAACCACGTTTCTTAAAAATGTGTTTTGGTGTATTTTCCTATCAAATTTCTGCTCTACAAGGCAGTCAGTTAAATCTCTCATCTCATAATTTTCACTGTACTAGTTCTTTCTTTTCTCCTCTTTTATTAAATTTTCTAAAACTTTCTCAGCCCTGTTTTTAATTCCCCCATCCTATCTTTTTATTCCTTTCTCAGCTTCTATCACATCACACATTATCCCGATCAGCATAAAAAAGGTAGCCCAACAAATCTGAAAAGATTGTATAGATCGCCTTAGAAGAGACTTGGGGCAGGGGGATGCTGCAAAAGCTAAAATATGTTGGGTTCTATCACGTAATTGAGAACATTTGTACTCAAGAGGATATGAGTTCTGGCTTTTCCTTAACTTGAAATCAAGTTCTTTGGAAAGTAATTTTGAAATGGATGATGATGATCCTTTTCAATTGCTTTAACTAAGGAAGTTTATTATTAATTTAAAAAATAGTATCTTAAGATCAATATCTGTTAATGTAAACTCACAGTTGGTGTCCATGTCCGTATCTATCAAAGAGATTTGAAGCATACGTATTACTTCTTTTAGTATAAGCATCTTAACTTTTCCAATCTCAAATTCCATGAAGTAGAAGAGACTCATATTACTTTACATGCAATCAACAATTATTTTAATATTCTTTAAGGTGAAGACTCCAAAAGGTAGAGGAGTACACTGGGTTAAATGGATGGTATTCTTCCACCAGAATACAAGGTACTGAAACAACCTCACTTTTGGTTTTTATGAGCAACATTTTCAACAATTTTTCAATCTTTATAATGTTCCGCAAAGACATTATGGATTTTATCTAGTTCAGCTTAACAAGTATCTAAGGAGTATCTCCTATATGCACAAAATTTTACTACAAAGATAAGTTTGGCTGTGCTGTCGTTGTCTTCAAGTAACTCTCATTAAAATTTAGAGTTTTATTTGCTTTGTTTGCTCTGGTTGCCATGTCAGTGGGGGATAGCACTTTCCATAGAATATAAAGAAATAAATAGGAACTTCGTCCAGTGTGAATTGGATTTGCAATTCCAATTCAAATGGAAAGATATTTTGGACCTCAAATTCTCATAGTATTCTTCCCAAACACCCCATGATCCCTCTGGCAGGGGGAAGCATGCATCCTGGGTTCTCTAAAACAGTTTCTCTCATTAAGAGTTGATCCTCATCAGGAGTCACAGATTTTTATTGTCTGGTAGCATACCTGTCAGTTCGTATATGGATGCACTACCTCAAAAATGCCTCCTGTTAGAAAACATCAGCTTTTTTTTTCAAGAGCAATTCTGGAGTAATCTCTTGTTCAAGCCTATTCACTGGTTCTAGTAAACATAATAATAGGTATGAACTGCAGTGGTAGCATAAAATCCTTTCAAACTCCATCCATTTAACAGGGGACATAGACGATTACTCCTGACTATAACATATTATCAAGTGAAATGATAGAAACATCTTATATTGTGTAAAAGTAAACACTCAATCTTTTTCTTACTGTTAACTTAAAAAAAACAGTACTGATGAGATGTATCAAAGATTTCTCAGGATAAAAATTAACTTTTCTTGTTATAAGTGGTTGTGGCATAATATACATGTATTGGAAAAAATGTAAAAGATCCAGAAAAAGACACAGGTCATAAAAATGTTTTAACAAATCATCTTTTTCTGAGTAATAAATTAGCTTCAAATTAACAATGAGTTTACATAAAATGTATAAAAAATAACATTTATATCTTTTTTTTTTTTTTTTTTTTTTTTTTTTTTTTGTCTTTTTGAGATGGAGTTTCGCTCTTGTTGCCCAGGCTGGAGTGCAATGGCACAATCGTGGCTCACCACAACCTCCGCCTCCCAGGTTCAAGCAATTCTGCCTCAGCCTCCTGAGTAGCTTGGATTATAGGCATGCGCCACCACGCCCAGCTAATTTTGTATTTTTAGTAGAGACGGGGTTTCTCCATGTTGGTCAGGCTGTTCTGGAACTCCCGACCTCTGGTGATCCGCCCGCCTCAGCCTCCCAAAGTGCTGGGATTACAGGCATGAGCCACTGCGCCAGGCGAGAACATTTATATCTTAATGGAAAGACTTGGGCTCTTTGCTCTTAATTCAAAAGAGTTTTTGTTTTATTAGCATTTACTTTTTGAGATTTTACAATATATTTGGAACTTGTTTAGGTAGCCAGTGTCAATCCAAAATTACATTTTAAAATGAAAAAAAGAAAACTTTTCAATTACTAAGGGAGGCAAAGCACTATAAAATGAATAAACTTTACCTTTTAAAAAGGAATCTGTCAACTACAAAGTTTGTATATCTCAGTAACATCAAGTGATTTTTGCACTGTCCCATTGAAAGCAAAGTTTCTTTCTTTCTGTTTTTTTGTGTTTTTTTGTTTTTTTGTTTTTTTTTTTGGAGATGGAGTCTGGCTCTGTCACCCAGGCTGGAGTGCAGTGGCACGTTCTGGGCTCACTGCAAGCTCCGCCTCCCAGGTTCACGCCATTCTCCTGCCTCAGCCTCCCCAGTAGCTGGAACTACAGGCACCCGACACACCATGCCCGGCTAATTTTTTGTATTTTTAGTAGAGGGAGTTTCACCGTGTTAACCAGGATGGTCTCGATATCCTGACCCCGTGATCCACCCACCTCGACCTCCCAAAGTGCTAGGATTATAGGGCTGGCCTCAAAGTTTTCTTTTAAACGAAACATGGAAAAGTTCTTGCTTGAACGTTCACACTGATTAATCAAAGTAACAAATCTCTACAGCATTAAGAGAACTTTTTATTTGTTTCATTACAGAGAAAGTCTCGAAGAATTCCATTACCCTTAGACACAACTAATTCATTCCTAAGAATAACAAAGGCATTAAAGAAAAATCACTTGACAGATGAGGAGGAAAAATAGCTCTTAAATGTTAAATAAAGATGTGGCTTCTACATTTAATTAAAAAATAAGGTAAAAATTAACAACACAATATTCTCAGGACTTGTAAATTAGAAAAGTATCAGAATTAGTGAAAATCTTCCCTCAAGTAAAACTGTTCTTACCTGTATTTTCTGCATTATTTGTGACCTCTGGACATTTTTAATTTGTCATAATAAACTCATTTTTGGTTAGATAATAAGTTATAAGCTCAACAAATCAGAACAACTGAGATACAAGTATAGACAGGGTGCTCTACAAAATAATAAAAGGAGGACAACTCTAATTCAGGTTTCCTATTTAGTTAATAACAGGGTCTCCATCTCATTATTCCTCACTGAAGTGAGAACTATCATTATCCCAAAATAATACATTATTATAGAGAAAACTCCAAGGATATAAAAATAATTTTGCGTATATTCCATTCAATTTGTATATTTAGGTATTAGTAACTGAGGCTAGATATCTTTGTTTCATGAGTTAAATATGAGCTTACACGAGAAGCAAATTGATGTGAACATTTCTCTACAAGTTTTTCCACATTTGTAGCTCATTCTTAGAACAGTCTTAATTTGACTCTGTTCTATAAAGACTCAATATCATTTAATTTTTCAAAATCAGGATAGGGAGAAGAATGCTAATTTGTAAAGATGGGCAAACACTACACTTTCAAGATTTTTACTGTATGTAAAATGTCCTCTTCCACTGCTTTTATAATTAAAAATCTCTTTTCTACCTTTAGTAATTTGTAGGATGAACTGTGTGCATTTAGAAATCGCTTTTGTTAAATTTACATTTAAACACATCTTCATTCACTAAATTAGAGAAGCCATAATATAATTATTCATATTAGTTCATTTTTCAAAGTAGTAACTTTTGCTATCTTTAGAATTCTCATCTACCTAGTAATATAATTATTAAAGTCATGAGGAAGTTTTTCTTTAACTGTGCATGCTTTATTTATTACCATATTGTTTTTGTCTTCAAAATAAGTCTGCTCAAAATTGTAGTCTTTAGAAGCTCTATAACAAAAATCAATGGCCAATAATTTTCTAACAAACTTGTAACTGAACAAGCTATTTTATTCTGTCAATGTGATTGATGTGCGCATTGTTACATTGAACTTATTTAAATATCCATTGGTATATTATCAGGAGCTATTACTGCAATATCCTCAAAGTATCTTTAAGACAATGCTGAATATCACATACAGTTAATAAACAATGATTGGGGCTTTTTTAAATTGCTGCTCTGCATGGAAAGTAAGATGTAATGTGTATAAATGTTTGTCATTGAGGTTTGGAATTTATTTTAATGTACTCTTTCTTCCCATGCTAGATATGTCTTCAAAGAAAAATGTATTAATATATTCATACTATGCAAAAATCTCATTTTGTTCTTACCAAAAAAATGTAGCTTTGATAAAATTTTATGGTTTTTAGGCTTCTTAGAGTAAAAAAAAATCAAAATGTGAAATGGGAGCATTTTGGGGAGGGAGCAGGACACAATACCTGAGCAATGTTAACAAATATGAACATGAGTAGCAGCTGATGTAAAGACTACTGTGTGTGCTTGATTTTGGATACATTATTATTCATTTGGTTAATCACATTTCACCTTGGATTGTGACATTGAGAAACATTGAATATATACAGGATATAAATATCTTTGGTATATTTTACATAAATTATACTTATTTTTAATTTTGTGTACAGTGAAAACTTAGACAGTTTAATTTTGAATTTTGAAGGAATAATTTTTAACAGTCTTTGTTTCCTAAAATGTCAATTATGGAATACCTGCTATAGTAACCTCATTTTTTGAAAAATCAGAGGCAAAGAAAGAATGCAGAACATGGCAACAGACTAAGTTCCACTAAAATTAAGGAAAACACTAAAGGTAATACAGTACAAAGAGGAGTTTGTTTTAAAATTGTTACCTCATTTTAAAAACTGTTAGAAAAGAGTGAATAAAAAGTATGTCATAGTACTCTTACTGGTAATTTTGAAACTAAAGTGTATTTCAAGGATGGGAATCTCTAATATAAATGAGTACACTAATAGTTGTTAAAATATGTATTGATATATAAAATTAGAAAGAAATCTCAACATATCAAAAATAGGAAAAAGTTTATTTTAAAAATGTTTAGTAATAGAACAAGTCATCGAAATTCTTAACATTTCCATATTATTAATCCTTTGTTTTCCAAGACATACATAATCAAAGAATTTGCCAAAAAGTTCAACTAATAATACATTGAATATTGGACTGCCATAGCACTTTAAACATATTAATAAATTATCCCAGGGATAATAAAGAGAATTTTTCCTGCCATTATTAAATGTAAAAATAGTATATATCAAGATGGATAAAAAAGGAATTTACTTGATACCATCTTTTAGCATCAGTTTATCTTTTTAAGCAATTATATTAATTTTACACATACTCAATGCTTAAAATGTAGTACTTACATATTAATTTAATGTGATATAATATATTTTGATCTCTAAATGCTTATATTCTTTCAAGAAGACTGCCTTCTCTTTCCAGTTGTTTTAAGTATTTTAAAAAAGAGCCATTGTGTTTTTTGTATTTCCATTCGGTCTCATTATGCTTGAAAGTTTCCAGCTCTCAAAGAAGTTGAAACCCAGCGTCATAGCACAGTGGCTAGAAGTTATTCTTTTTGAAGTTATTCTTCTTTTATTTAATATTAGTCTGATATCCCCTAAAGTTTGCTAGAGAAAGCAAACGCGTCCCATGAATGGAAATACAAAATGAAAATTCTCCACTGGATGTTATAAATTCAAAAAAAGAACATATATTTTTTATAGTTACTTCTCACTACTTACTGCTTATTCACTTTTTAAAATCTTACCAAATAGGATGCTTCAAACAAGAGTGAAAAGCTACTCCATTTATATGTAATCTGCTTATTTTCTTCAGAATTTCCAAAAACCTTTGCGAAAACAAAATAATAGTTTTCCCCCCCTTATAACCAGGATCACTCTACCATGAAATGCAATAATAAGGTATCTATAATATAACAATAAAAAACATCAGTAAAAGCTTAGTATTAACCTCTTTAAACTATATAACAAATATAACCATAGCAACAACAAATTAAAGATTATGTCTCCTTTACTGGTCCAAAATTGTATAATTCCTAAATTTTGTGTGTATATACATATACACATGCATACACACATATATGTATATATATGTATATGTGTATATATATACACACACTGACATACCTTTAAAATATGTTTATCTGTAAATCCATTCACTCCATTCAACTGTTTATTGAACACTATTACCATGTACCCTTGTCCTGTTCTAAGCATTGAGGATATATGGTGACCAAGACAAGCAAAGTCCCTGTCTCATGGAATTGGCCTTCTAGTGATAAAGATACACAATGAAGAAATAGTGATGTGTTGATAATTAAACATGTTACATAGCATGACTGTGGCTCCTTTAAGCGGTAGAGGAAATCTTCCCTAAGAACATGGCATTTAAACTGATATGTGAAAAGGAAGAAGGAAGCATCCATGAGAAGATTTGGGGGAAAAGCATTACAAGCAGAGGGAAAATTTAATGAATGAAATTACAAGCAGAGGGGAATAGTTAATGAATGAAAATTTGGAGTGTTGGAGAGTAGAGAACAGTGTTCTTGGTACACTGAAATGAGGCCAAGAGAGGAGAAGGAGATAGGGTTAAGCAATATGCATGAGGCTACTGGAGTAATTCAAGCAAAAACGTGGTGGATTCACTACTTCAAGATTTGGAAGGCATCAGTATATACGTGCTAGTTAAAGTTTGCACCTAGGAAAAGCCTGTAGAGGTAGGCCTAGGATTGCACTCTATGATATTCCAATGTTTAATAGTTAGGCAGATATTTAGAATTAAACAGAAGAAATGGAGTATAAAGTAAGCTAGAAAAAAGGAATTGCAGTTGCTCATCCAGATTAAATGCTTTTAAGAAGTCAAGATTAGAACAAATAAATGTCCATGGGATTTTGCAACATGGAAGTTGTTGACGACCTTGTCAAGGTCATCAACTATGAAAATAGTGGAGTCAACTATCAACTATGAAATAGTGGAGTCAAATCCTAACTGACATGGATTAAGAAGAGATGTAAGGGAAGAAGGTGAAGTCAGTATCTAGAAACAACTCTCTCAAAAAGCTTTGATTTAAAGGGAGCAAGAGAAATAGCATAATAGCTGGAGAAAGGAAGTCAAGGAATTGTTTTGTTTTTTAAGGATGCTACAGCGTATTTATCTACTAATGAAAATGACTTGGCAGATGGGGAGAACTGATTATGCAAGATAAATGATCATCGTAACAAAGGCCTTGAGAGAGAGGGGTTTCTATTTAGAGCGTAAGTAGGGAGGTTCATTTTTGATAGGCGTGGGAATGTAGAACTCCACTGAAAGGGAAGGCAGAATGTGTAATGTGCAGATAGGTTGGTATATTTGTGGTAGAAAGGGAAGGATGTTACTATGTAAGTTTTTTTTTTAATTTTACCAATAATGAGATAAAAGCCAATATGGAGGACGGGAAGGGCATATAGGTTGGAGGAGACATATGTAAGTAGTTGGATAATAGGACAGTGAATATATATTTGATGAAATATTTTAAAGGCATATTTACTAAATATTTTTGAGACATCTTATTGGAAGACCTGAAACTTTGAATTCCGTGGTTTCCCAGGACTCTGACAAGACTATATATATACATATATACATACATATACATATACACATATACATACATATATGTGTCTATGTGTGTATATGCATCTCTCTAGGTTGTCTGTAATTCAATATGTTGGAATTTAAAGATGCATTATTATTTGGATTTGATGTCAAATTAGATTGTGAATAATGGAATGAGATTGCTCTCCATTTTTTGCTGTTCTAGCATAGCCAAAAATATAAAGATATAGATGTACATATAAATATGTATTCGATTAAACATTTTAAATATTTAAATGGCCACATCAAATTTTAAATGGTAGACAATATCAACAATTGCTGTGCACTCCAAATATTATAAAATCTTTGTAGCACGAATCCTAAAGTGTATGAAAACAATTGAGATATTTAATCCCTGATAGAGCTATATTTGACTAAAATATGACAGCTAAAAATTGTTTCCCTCCCTATAAGTATGAATATGATTTTTAAAGCATCTTTGTAACTTGTCAAGAAGCTATTTGTTATTAATTAAGGATTTAACTCTGTACCCATCTGCTCTTACAAAAGGGGAAAAAGATTTATCTATGAGAACAAGGAAGTATAGCACTGTTTTATGTTTTTTCTCTTTAGTATTCTATCACCATTTAAAGCTTCAATATATGCCTTCCACTCAGGTTCCTGACACAGCCTACGTTCTCTTTTCTGCTTGTAATCGCAATATGGTAGAGCGATAAACAACGTAAAAAGGTGTTAACAACTGAACTGCAATCCTACCTATTATCTACTTTACTATAGCAGTGAAGTAGTGCAGACTTCTTTGAAGGTGGTACTATTTTTATCTTTAAAAAAATCTACTATAATATTATAACTTTCCATGTAAATTTTCATGTGCTGGCATGCTTACAAGTTAATAGTGTTATAGAATGCTCAGCTCTCAATATGAGGGGTTGTTTGTGGTGAATTGCATAACATATGTCATCTATTTGCTGAAAGAATATGGTGTTTAGCAAACTACCTGCTGAGCAACATAATAAGATTTTTGTACAAGGTACAAACTACTAATTATTGTATTTTATTTTTCTATGATTTCCTAAGAGGCATTATCAGGGTCTTACAGATGGAGGAAGCCTGTTTATTAAAATATCTATTGGCAAATAAAAGTTACAGTTTTGGTGGTTGAATTTGTGACTTTTTTGTATTGTTTTATGTATGGAGATTTAATGTATTTATTTTTTGGTCTAATAAATCTAGATGCCCTTTTGATAATGTAGTAATTCTGGATGCGAAATCATAGTTGTAAATTTTTGAAATAATGTCTTTAGGTTTAGACATAAATTCACAGAAATCACTATAAAAAAACTAGTACATGTTTTTGTAGCAATTTTACATTGGAAAATATTTTGTGAGATTCAAGTAAATTAAGTGTTCATTGCAGAGGCAGTACTGCATAGAAATTGCAAATGAAAAAAGGGTATACACAATATCAACTGTTGAAACACAGCTTTAAACCAAAGTTTACACCAAAAACTTGCAGTAAATTATAAATCAGGGATTATCTATATTCTTTTAAAAGTTGCTGGTGAGAAAATAACGCTAAAAGTATCCTGAATTAATCAGAACAGTGCTGTATTCATTGTATCTGACTCTTTTATTTTTTATAATTTTCTTACTACAGTTCTAAGTCAGTATGAAATTAAAACTGGTGAGAAGTTACCTAAAATTATCTTCTGTTATAGTTATCTTAAGTGGCTTTAAGGAAATCACGTAGCATTTTTAAAGCTTGTTATTGTCATAATAAAATGAAAAGAGTCAAACTAACTTCTTAAAACAAGCAGAACAATTGTATCTGGGCCTCTGAATGTACTCTTGAGAGGAGTTTCAGTTGACAAAGCACCAAAACAGCAGATTCAACCATATGAAATATTTATATGTATTTATTTTTAATAGAGATGGGGTCTCCAACCTCTGGCCTCCAGGGATCCTCCTGCCTTAGCCTCCCAAAGTGGTGGGATTACAGTGTGAACCACTGTGCCCAGCCTTTATGCTTTTTGTTTTGTTTTGTTTTTGAGTGCAGGGTGTTACCCTGTTGCCCAGGCTAGAGTGCAATGGCACAATCTCAGCTCACCACAACCTCTGCCTCCCAGGTTCAAGTGATTCTCCTGCCTCGGCCTCTGGAGTAGCTGGGATTACAGACACGTGCCACCACGCCAAGCTAATTTTTATATATTTAGTAGAGATGCGGTTTCACCATGTTGGCCAGGCTGGTCTTGAACTCCTGACCTCGTGATCCACCTGCCTCAGCCTCCCAAAGTGCTGGGATTACAGGTGTGAGATACCAGGCCTGGCTGCCTTTATGTTTTTTTAAGGTTAATATTTTCAAGGCTGACATTTTTTCTAGATTATTTAACTGTTTTATTTCATAACATTTATCTCTAAAAATAAGCCATCTATCAACTATACTTAGATAACTATTTGACTAGCTACATTCTTGTAAAAGAATTATCTGTCTGCCTTGGTTTCCTGAAAAGCTGGATGCTCAATGTGTCCATTATATTTCCAGTTTTCACCTAATATTTCATACTAAGCCAAAAGAGATGAACTCAACCTAGAGGCAGAAAATATCAACTCCAGGCAGGAAAATTTGAGTCTGTCCATGAAAGTTTTCTGAAATATAATATTTCTGCCTATCGCTAAGAAAAAAAAAATGTTATATTGTTTGCAAGCACATTAGCTTCCATCTCTTAAAAGTGAGTCACAACACCCAGGCACACAGAAAAGTGTTCAACACCTCCCTGTCAATCAATGCATTCAGGATCAGAAGTTCAGAACTTAAAGAACCACTACAGTTAGTGTTTGGGTCAATTTTGTTTATACAATAAAAATCTCAAGACAAAAGAAGACCGGACATTATTCATTGAACAATAAATATGTGCCAAACATTTGTATATCTGTTATCTCTTTACTACTCAGAATTACCTGATAAGATAAATACTATATTTTTGAAGGTGAGGATAGAAGCACGGAGAAGGGTAAATTGGGTTAAGACCATACAGAAAGCATGTATTTCCATATTCCATTTTTACAAGGACATTTGTATGTTGATATGCATCCATAGGGTCTTTGTTTTGGTTTCGTCTTTCAACAAGAATCACTAATCCAGAGCCGCTTTTGTTTTTTCGCTGTAAAAAATGACAATTACATTTGGAAATTTGGAGAAGTGACAGAAGATAAATCACCCCATAATCACACGCTTACAACCGTCCCCCCACCATATTACTTTGAAATAATTCCTTCTAGTCTCTTTTTGCACCCTCGTAGTCCATTTAATAGGCCAAATGAATTGACAGAAGAACAGGTAGTTCAATAAACATAATACTAACTAGTTGAAAAGGGTCGCGGGCGGTGTGGGTGGGGGTGGGGGCAGGGGTGGGGGGGTCAGAAATCCTACACCCATGGCAAACAAACAAACAAACAAATGAAGACATAGAAACCCCTGTTTGAAGAATGAGGCCATTCACTGAGGGTGAGGTTAGTGGGGCTGGGCAGATTGAAAGGCTAGATCTTTAAAATGATTGCACCTGTAATGTGTCCGTTGGAAAACGCAGTAATAAAAGATGTGGGGAAGGGTATTTTCTATTTGAAGACCATGTGTGACTATGACTATAAAATTCAAGTGTAATTCAAGAAGGTGGCCAACTTTAAGTATTGACTATTAATACCTTTCCTAACCACCTGCCGATTTGATTCTGGAGACTGTAATCTACTCACAGGAGATTATGCCTGGTAGAAATCTCTTCGAGAGACCAGACAACTAAGAAGCAGGGGTACAGGCATACTTTCTTGGCCGAATAACGCCCTTTGACTTTTTACATCAGTTCTCCCCTCTACCTCCCTGTATTAACAGTTTTACCTCTACAGGGACTCAGGGTGGGAGGCCTATCAGAGCCCAGAGGAGAGTCGGTGCGATGGGCAGAGGCGGAACTCCGGCGCACATCTTGCCCCAGGGGGGACAGTAGCATCTCGCAGTCGTTGCCACCACGCTACGCTGGTACCTGGTAACGACGCTCTCCGCGCCACACCGAGCGCCAGTCCCTTGGATGCCCAGGAAGACCAGGGTCGAGGGACGCACACGCAGCACACGCCAAAGGCTTCCCAGAAAGCTGTGCGCGCGCCTACAACTCCCATCATGCTACGCCGGGAACTGCACGGCTCCTCGCAGGAAATAGGCAGCTCACCCTGCCACTTGTGCACACATTTTTCTTCAATGTATAGTTCCTCGGCGCGCCTCTGGCCGTTTCCCGGAGCTCTTCAATCCCAGAAGCTACAGCACAACGGCTGAATAGCCAAGACCCCTGGGGAGGCGTGGCTTCAGCCGGAAGACGCTCCTGTTGCCAAGGGAACGGTGCCTGCCAAGGCGCCTGCTCAGCGACTGATGCACAGGCTGCTGCAGAGGCTACCGGTTTTCCCAACTTGTAGAGACGGCTTTGCTCATTACCAGGCATCCTTCCCATGTAGGCGTAGAGAAGAAGGCTGAAGGACCCTCGCACCAGATTTCCATCCCAGAGACCGATACGAGTGGGTCCATTCCTGTTACCAGCTCCTGCGCCTTCCGGACTAACCTCAAAAACCAGGTAATCTCCTCAACCCTGGTTTAAAGCCAGCGCCATCCTCTGCCTCCGTCAGTTTTAGAATTCCTCTTTGGTCTTTCCCATGTTTTTCACACCACGCGCGTAGTTGTTGCTAATGTATGAGAAGTAGAAAAGAAGGTGAGTAAGGGAGGCCATAGAAAACTTACTAAACTGATTCGGACGAATGTCTGGTTAATGGGTTTGAACAGTGCCCAACTTAGACCCCCTGTATTTGGGGTGTGTGTGTGTGTGTGTGTGTGTGCATGTCTGTAAGTGTAATTTAAATTCCATCATCAAAAACGGAAAGCCGAATAAGAATGTTTATTTTGGGTCATAAAAATAGGCAACATTTCAATCAACACTTTACAGAGTTTACTAAGTATCATTCATGGTGTTTTCTCTGGGCTACCACTGTGTTTCTGCAGCTTACCCTCTAAGCTGTTAACTGTGGATAACATCCTAATTCCTCTGGACTTCTCTGGCAATATGTAATCCTTTAGGAAACAGTCTGTCAGACAATAACCAAGAGAATTTGGCTGGTATGCAAAGAGAGGGTTACAGTAAGATAAGAAACAAGAAAGGAAGATTGGAGCCAGATTGTGAACAACCTTAAAAGCTATGCTTGGAAGTTTGAGCTTTATTCTGAAAGCCAGTAGTTCTCGATAGTAACTTCACACCAGAAACACTGGGTAGCTTTTAAAAATTACAGATGCCCTGATCTCATTTCAAAAATTTGGATTCAGCAATTGATTTCAGAGTGCAGCCTGGGTTGAGAATCACGGCTATCAGAGTAGGAAGCTGCAGAAAACATTTGTATCTCTCACTGCACACTTAAGACACGATAAATCAACGTTGAGTAGCTTGAATTATCTTTTATTAATTTATGCATGCAGAAAGGCAACTTATGGAAGGAAAATTATAACTACTTGAAACGTAGAAGTTTAAAGGCTCTATGATAGTTGTTTATAAAGCAATTTCAATAAATGTGATTACCTCTTTTAGAAAAACTGCCTCCTCTTCTAAATTGTGTGCCCCAAAATATTTCAGTAACAAGTATCAAGTGATAATCCATGGAAAAGTGATGGAAAGTCACAATACAAGGTACTGTGAAAAACGAATATTCAAGCATCAGGCTTTAAACAGTGCTTTATAGTAGATGCTTAGAGGGGGGAAAATGTGAGAAGTGGTCGTATTTAAAAAAATAAGTTCTAAATTGTATGAAACGGAGAACAAGATATAAGTATTTATACCAATATGTTTACACAGTAAATGAAGTGAGTAATAGCAAATTTTGAAATCAAATGGTATGTGTTAATTGCTTCATGACATCAGAAGGTTAATTTAAAATAGAGTCTGCAAATGCTGGTCCTTAAGCTGTAATTTAAAGAAATGGGCTGAATAAGATTTGAATCTCTAATACAAGGAGAAAAGTAGATTGAAGTGGCACAAATGGAAGTACCTAAGGTCAAACTTATCCTTGGGGAAAGACAAACGTGGTTCTGTTATAGGCCTCACCTTTTGGCATGGCATTGCACCATCTCTTCTCTGGACATCACTGAAATTCAGTTTTGAAATTTCTACGCATAATCATGTCCCAAAAGGCCTAAGCGAAATGTTGACTATGCAGCCTCCTTTTAGATACAGTTGTCTTGGAAGCCTCTTATTGATAAAGTTACTGCAGCCTCACATCCTTCAAGATATGGCCTTAAGGGCCTGAAATTGTATGGAATAAAAAGTATTGAAGAAACTGTAATGTGATAGGTTGCTTATGCAACCTTAGATGGAGATGAGAATAAGTCAATTTAATGAGAATAAAAACATTAGAGAACTGTGAAAGTGACTGTTGTTGAGTAATGGGAAATATTTGGTGCAGAGATGTATTATAGCAGTTCCTGCAACAGTGCAGGGCTGGAAAAAGGGATCTCCCTGTCCTCCTACCACAAAGTAGTGGTTTGGGGAGCAATGGACCCAAGGTGAGCTCCTTTGAAAAGTTTAGTTTGGAGACCTGAAGTGTAAATTTAACAGTACCTTAGATGAATATAAACAGCCATAAAGTTACCACATAGCAAGTTTTGTGTACATAGCAGTTTTATTTGACTTCCAAATACTTCTATTTTTGGATTGCTGATAGTTGTTTTTTTTTTTTTTTTTTCAGTTAGCATTGGAAAGATTTTTTTTTCCGAAGAATCAATACAATTGAACAAGCGAAATGAAAACTTTAGGGACACCTTAACAAAGAAATTTTTAAGATTTTTAAAAAACTAAATTAAAATCTACAATTAAATATATGATGAAATTAAAATTCTTATTCTTTACTAATATGATAAAGTTCTTTTAAAATAGCACTTAGTAGGATGTTTCTGATAAGTAACAGTTAAAAAAACAGATATTTAGTAAAGTTCAATAAATTGAATGTGTGTGTATTTATGCATAACCTTCACAAAGGGATTTGTGGTGACTTACAAAGATGTATGTATAGGATAAGGGGAAATAAAGATAAGTGTTTCAAGATTCTTTGCTTCTATTGACAGAAAACCCTACTCAAACTGGAAATAACCAAGCAAGCAAAAAAAAAAAAAAAAACAGTGAATTTATTATAACTTCATATTATTACAAAATGTAACAATGGGGCTGGCTTCTGATAAAGATTTAACAGTGGCTTAAATGATATAACCAAAATCTCAAAAGCTCTCTGCTTTTCAGATCTGCCTTCTACTTTCTGAGTTTCAGCATCAGAATACATGAGCCCCATTGCCCATTCACTGTTTCAGATTTTCTGGAAAGGCTACAGCCTAATTCTTCCATATTTTCAAGTATCACAATTCGCAGACTCCAAATGATACTGAGGCTGACCATGTTTTATTCTTAAATATTATAAATTACAGAGAGAAATGTTATTTCCAAGGCATTGTTCTGTGTTGCCACCTGTTATAAGCTGCAAATCTGCATATCAGTTAAGGCTCCTTTCTGGTAATCAGCTTACACTCTGTTTACTAAGTGCAAAGCTACATTGACATAGTTTTCACACTATTATTATGTGTATTTAAATTATTACCTTTTTAAAATACATGTACCAATGTTTTCCATAACTTTAGGTGCCTTTGGGTAATATTGTATTTTTTCTTAATTGCAGCTGGTTTGTAAATATTTGAGTCACATTATGGGATTGCTAGACAGACTTTCAGTCTTGCTTGGCCTGAAGAAGAAAGAGGTTCATGTTTTGTGCCTTGGGCTAGATAATAGTGGCAAAACGACTATCATTAACAAACTTAAACCTTCAAATGTAAGTATCTTTGTTAGATTCTTTATATATTTTCTGCCACTAAAGAATATTAATGTGCAGAATTATGTTATATGACATTAACACCACATATAATCACGTTAAGATAATTCTGTTAACCTTTCAGTACCTTTAAGTGTCCTCAGCCATAACTTGCAGTGTATTTTATACAGTAAATCTTAATTACTAAACTAGAATATTATTTTCATATGTCTTTTCTTTCAAAGGATCTTCACAAATTTACTGAGTTTTCTTTTTGATGTCATTGCCTTCCTTTTAGTTTCTTCCTTACAGGAGGAGCAAAATGAAGAAAAAGGTGAAACATTTTTATAGGTTCTATGGACAGTTAGACAATTCTCAAAAGTATGGTATGCATATTAGTAATAGTAAGCAAGATGATTTTAACCTACAAGTGTATGGACATATTGTAATAACTGAAAAATATATAAAGCTAGTACATTTAACATGTGATGTATGAATGAAAGTCTGGTGCATATAAAGAAAGCCTATCTAATAGTGCTTTCCTAATTTCTGGCACCAATTCTTAAGCCTTTATGTTTAGGCAACTCTCCCGCCTTATCAGAAAAACTGACATCCAGGTCCAGAGAGAAGTGACTGGCTTTCCTTTTTTTTTTTTTTTAATGGTAATGGTAACAGCCAAGGAGCCACTTGAAATGGGACTTCTTGAAGGGTTTCAAACCTCTGTCACTCAGTTATAGATACAGATACAACACTTACTCCCTTCCCACACCAAGCTCGAGAGGAGTCTCTTGTAAGCTTACATCCACTACTAGAACATTATTTTTAAGGAATTAAATAAAATAAGTATAGAAATATAAAATGCTGTAATAGGAAATGCCTTACAAAAAATAGTGCCCATCTCGTTTTATAGTAAAATTGTCTCATTTTTGTGGATAAAATCAGTTTCTAGATAAGTAGTTCTTTCCTGGACACAAACTAGTTTTTCCTATTAAGCTATCTTTATGTTTATTTATTGTTAATGCACTGAGGTTGCTGGCATTTCTAAACTGAATAGGGAGAGAGGGAGGACATTTTAACCTGATAGCTTTTTTCAAGAATCTCGTCTTAGCTGTCATTTTCTTAGAGATAGAATCTGTATACCTTTTTCAAAAATTTCAATCTTTATTCCATTCCCCAGTATGCATGCTCGCATTGGCACATCATCCAGTTTTTATATCATTTTTTATTGATACATAATAGTTGTACAAATTTAGGGGTTACACGTGATAGTTTGATACATGCATACAATGCATAATAATCAAATCAGAGTCATTGGGATATCCATCACCTCAAACATTTACCTTTTTCATATGTTCAGAACATTCTAATTCTTCTTTTCTGGTTATTTTGAAATATACAGTAAATTATTGTTAACTATAGTCACCCTACTGAATTATCAAACACTAAGTCTTATTCCTTTATCTAACTGTATTTTTATACCTGTTCATGAACCTCTCTCCACCCCTCTCTCCCCACTACCCTTCCCAGCCTCTGGTAGCCACCTGCTCTATGTCTCTATGAGATCTACTTGTTTAGATCCCACAAACAAGTGAGAACATGTGATACTTGTCTTTCTGGACCTGGCTTATTTCACTTAACTTAATGACCTTCAGTTCTGTCCATATTGCTGCAAATGACAGGATTTCAGTCTTTTTGATGGCTGAATAATATTCCACTGTGTATATGTACCAAATTTTCATTATCCATACATCCATTGATGGACAAAAATTTATTCCATATCTTGGCTATTGTGAATAGTGGTGCTATGAACCTGGGAGTGCAGGTATCTCTTTGATGCATTGATTTCCCTTTTTTTGGATATATTCCCAGCAGTGGGATTGCTGGATCATATAGGAGTTCTATTTTTAGTTTCATGAGGAAACACCATACTGTTTTCCATAGTGACCGTACTAATTTGCATTCCCACCAGCAATCTATAAGAGTTCCCCCTTTTCCACATCTTCACTAGCATTCATTATTTTTTTGCCTTTTTTGGTAAAGGCCATTTTAACTGGGGTGAAATAATATCTCATTGTAGTTTGATATATGTTCTTCTGATGATTAATGATGATGAGCATTTTTTCATATGCCTGTTGGCCATTTGTCTGTGTTCTTTTGAGAAATGTCTATTCAGATATTTTACCCTTTTTTTAGTCAGATTTTTTTTTTCTTGCTACTGAATTGAGTTCCTTCTATATATTCTGATTATTAATCCTTTGTTGAGTGGACATTATGTAAATATTTTCTGTAATTCTGTAGATTATCTCTTCACTTTGTTGATTATTTTCTTTGCTATGTAGAAGCTTTGTAGCTTGATATAGTCCCATTTGTCTATTTTTGCTTTTGTTACTTGTGCTTCTGAGGTCTTACTGCCCAGATCAGTGTCCTGAAACATTTCCCCTATGTTTTCTCCTAGTACTTTGATAGTTTTGGGTCTTAGATTTAAGTCTTTAATCCATTTTGATTTGACTTGTGTATATGGTGGGAAATAAGGGTCTAGTTTCAGCCTTCTACATGTGATTATCCAGTGTTCCAGCATCATAAGACTATCCTTTTCCCAAAGTATGTTCTTGTATATCTTTTGGGAAAATGAGTTGGCTGTAAATACATTGATTTATTTCTGGCTTCTCTGTTCTGTTCTGTTGGTCTATGTGTGTGTGTTTATGCCAGAACTATTCTGTGTTGGTTATCATGGCTTTGTAGTATAGTTTGAAGTCAGATAGTGTGGTACCTCCAGCTTTGTACTTTTTGCTCAGGATTATTTTGGCTATTTAAGGTCCTTTATAGTTTCATATACATTTTAGGATTCTTTTTATATTTCTGTGAATGTTATTGGTAAATTGATAGGGATTGCATTGGCTCTGTTCATCTCTTCGGGTAGTATAGATATTTTAACAGTGACAATTATTTCAATCCATGAGCATAGATAGAATAGCTTTTCATGTTTTTATGTCTTCCTCAATGTCTTTTATCAGTATTTTATAGTTTTAATTGTAGAGATCTTTGGTTGGATTTATTCTTAAGTATTTTATATTTTTGTAGCTATTATATATGGGATTACTTTCTTGATTTCATTTTCAGATTGTTTGTTCTTGGTGTATATAAATGCTACTGATTTTTACATGTGGACTTTTGTATGCTGAAACTTAACTGCATCTCTTTATCAGTTCTAACAGTATTTTTGATAGAGTCTTAAGTTTTTTCTAAATATAAGAACATGTCTTCTGCAAACAAGGATAATTTGAGTTCTTTCTTTCCAATACTGATGACCTTCATTTTTCTTGCCTAATTGCTCTGGCTGGAACTTCTAGTATTGTTTTTGAGTAAAAGTGGTGAAAATGAACATCCTTGTCTTCTTCCAGGTTTAGAGGAAAGGCTTTTAGTTTTTCTCCATTCAGTATATTAGCTCCACCAGTATAATATTAGTATATTAGCCATGGTTTTGTCATTTATTTGGCCTTTATTGTTTTGAGGTATGGTTCTTCTAATCCAATTTGTTGAGTTTTTGTCATAAAGAGATGTTGAATTTTATCAGAAGTTTTTTCAACATCTATTTAAATGATCATGTGGTTTTGTCCTTGATACTATTAATGTTATGGCCTCGTATATTGATTTGTGTATGTTGAACCATCCTTGCATCCCTTGGATGAATCCTACTTGATCATGGTGAATGAACTTTTTAATAGGTTATTAGATTCAGTTTGCTACTGTTTTGTTGAATATTTTTGCTTCTGTGTTCATCAGGGATATTGGTCTGTAGTTTTCTTTATTATTGTGTTCCTGACTAGTTTCAGTGTCAGATTAATGCCAGCTTTGTAAAATGAGTTTGGAAGTGTTTCCTTCTCTTTACTTTTTGGGATTGTTTGAGTTGAATTAGTATTTGTTGTTTAAACGTTTGGTAGAATTCCATAGTGAAGCCATCAGGTCCTAATATTTTCTTTAATGGGAGACTTTGTATTAGTGCTTTGATCTCCTTACTCATTATTGGCCTGTTCAGGTATTTTATTTTTCCATGGTGCAATCTCAGTAGGTTGAATGTGTCCAGGAATTTATCCACTTCTATGTTTTCCAATTTGTTGGCATATAGTTTTTCATAATAATCTCTAATAATCCCTTGTATTTCTGTAGTATCAGTTGTTATTTCTCGTTCTTAAGTTCTAATTTCATTTATTTGGATCTTCTTTCATTTTTTTTCCTAGTTTAGCTAATGTCTTCTCAATTTTATATTTTCAAAAAGCAAACTTTTTGATTCTTTGATCTTTTGTATGTTTTTAGTCTCACTTTCATTTATTTTTGTTATGATCTTTATTTATTTCCTTCTACTAATTTCGGGTTAGATTTGTTCTTCCTTTTCTGGTTGCTCGAGGTGCATCACTGGGTTATTTGAAGTCTTGCTACTTTTTTTTTTTTTTTTTTGAGATGGAGTTTCGCTCTTGTCTCCCAGGCTGGAGTACAGTGGCACAATCTCGGCTCACCACAACCTCTGTCTCCCAGGTTCAAGCAATTCTCTTGCCTCAGCCTCCCAAGCAGTGGGGCTTACAGGCATGCACCACCACTCCCTGCTAATTTTGTATTTTTAGTTGAGAGGGGTTTCTCCATGTTGGTCAGGCTAGTCTCAAACTCCCGACCTCAGGTGATCTGCCCACCTTGGCCACCTAAAGTGCTGGGATTACAGGTGTGAGCCACCACACTCGGCCACTACTTTTTTGATGTATGTGTTTATTGCTATAAACTTGCTTAGTGCTGGTTTTGCAGTATCCATAGATTTTAGTATGCTGTATTTCCCTTTTCATTTAAGAATGTATTAGTCAGGGTTTTCTAGAGGGACAGAACTAATAGGATAGATATTTGTAAAGGGGAGTTTCTTAAGAAGTATTAGCTCACACAACCACAAGGCTCCACAATAGTCTGTCTGCAGGCTGAGGAACAGTGAAGCCAGTCTGAGTCCCAAAACGGAAGAACTTGGAGTCCGATGTTCAAGGACAGGAAGCATCCAGCATGGGAAAAAGATGTAGGCTGGGAGGCCAAGCCAGTTTAGTCTTTTCACATTTTTCTGCCTGCTTTATATATTCTGGCCATGCTGGCAACTGATTAGATGGTGCCTACCCAGATTAAGGGTGGGTCTGCCTTTCCCAGCCCTCTGACTCAAATGTTAATCTCCTTTGGCAGCACCCTCACAGACACACCCAGTATCAGTACTTTGCATCATTCAATCCAATCAAGTTGACACTCAGTATTAACCATCACAAGTCCACCCCTTGTCAATACACGTCTCCTGAGATCATACATAATGTTCAAATAAGGACCATAATAAGGTCATAATTACGCCTAACATAATACAGCTATCCTTCTTACAACCGGAAATATACCAGTCCCCAATCCAAATGCTATTATGTAAAGTCAACAGAATTTAAATGCTGAAATGAAGTTAATAAATCTTATGTCACATGATAAAGGAAAAAGAAAATAAAATGAATATATTTTCATAGTACAAGTTTATATGTACACAAACATGTTTTTAACAAAAGGAGGAAATGCTCATGGCAGTTACAGTCTTTGTTTCTGTAACTGGTCACATGGTCATAGCTGGTATTGATGACTACCTTCTTCTACTACCTATTCTATATTCCCTTTGCCTTCAGCAAGCACCTCAGCAGGTCCTGTTTGTTTGTTTGTTGGTTGGGTTTTTTTGTTTTGTTTTTTTTCCTTGGTAGAGTGACCCAAAGCTTCATTCCTGAAGGGTCTGGTCTATATGTAGTCCTGCTGGATTGTGCTGTGGTAGTTTCGCATTGACCTTAATCACAAGGCATGGTAATACAAAGAGATGCCCTAATGGATCTCCTGTATTCCATGCATACTCTTCCTTACCTCTGTTGTGCAGTGATAGTCTGATTTCATCTTGATAGTCCCAGACAATCACCCCAGCCAACACTGTAACTCCCTTCTTAGCTTGTTGACTTAAAGGTAGGAGGAGCCCAAAGTGTCCAGGTGGCAATCTTAACTTCCAATTAAATGGAATCATTGTTGTATGCCCTTGTGGTAGCATTCCCCCTCTGGAAGTAAGACCTCTAGGCCAGCTGTACATAATGTCATGGGAACAGAAAGCAAAAATTGTGCTAGTGGATCACTAGGGGTAATGGTAAGTGGTGCCACTTCCACTGTTAGATCTGACATACAGAGAAGACAGGGCTCTTCAAAGATGCAGGTGCTGCCCTCACAAATCTATTTCGCAAAGCACTGGTCAAGGGTATATCTTCTAGACCCACCCCACCCCCGGCCCCAAGCTGGGATAAGTAGGTCTAAAGTGACTAATCCATTCTACCATCCCAATCTTCCTAAGCCTTTGGGTCCCTTCCTCTAAATTAAACCAAGGGAGATCAGGCATTTCCAGCTTGCTCACAGTGGGCCATCTTTTAATCCACATTTCAGCTAACCAAGCAAATACTATTAGAACCTTTAACTCCCAGAGCTGCAACATTAAATGCAGAATCCCTACTTAGTAGGCCCAAATCAATAAACTCAGCCTGATCCAACCCTATTTCTTCCACCATTATCCCATACCCTTAATACCCATCCATGCCTGTTCTCCAGATTACTGTTTATATAAATTAGAAAACTCAAGCAGTTCCTTTTGAAGGTAGTACACCACCTCATGGATCACACTCTCAACCTCACCTCTAGGGGCCCCCCAAGACTTTAGTTACAGATCTAGAAGTAGGTGGGGGTATTGAGGGTGGCTCTTGAGGAGAATCAACATTATCTTGCCTGGCAACTGCCTCAGGGGACGTCATCACTGTTGCCCCAGGCAGTGCAGGATTTATCTCCTCAGACAAATGTGGAAAGGCTGATGGCAGCAGGGGTGGGGGAGGGGATGTTGCCACTACTGGGAAGGGGGAAGCTGTTTGTTCTGGCAGAAAAGGTTCATCAGAGTTTACAAGCTCAGTGTCCCCAGCTTCATCAGGGTCCTCCCACACGTCCCCATTCCAAATTGCAAGGTCCCATTCTTTTCCAATCAATGCCCTCACTTTAACAGTAGGCTCCTGGCGAGGCTGTGCATGTACCTTTCATTGCAGGTCTGCAACTGATATGAGAGCTATGAGAGCTTGTGCCTGTTTGTCCACAATTTCAGCCCTTTCTCTACAGGAGATAAGACTCTCACTCAGGGCATTCATAACAGATTTGAGGCTCAGTATCTGCTTCTGAAGCCGGGAGTTACAATCCCTGGGTTCATAATTTTCTTTCATTACTTTGTGCAGTGAACTTAAGAGTAACCAACCAACTTCAGTATGTTCCTTGGTTCTCCACATATGGTCAAAAGTATTATGTATAGAGTCACTAAACTCCATGCCGCTCACGAGCAGTGAATCAGGAGTGTCAAATGCATTTATTTTGCATAACTCTCTAAACAGTTCACGCCAAGGACTAACAGTGTTCTCCATACTATTAAAAGTAGAATCCTTAGCATTTTGAGGTCTCATCATATTAAGCAGCCAACTCCAGAAACCCCCAAACCACTGAAAGAACTCCATCCTTAATCTGTTCCTCTGGAACCACTCCTGGTACCAAAATCTGTATTAGTCAGGATTCTCTAGAGGGACAGAACTAATAGGATAGATAGATATATATATAAAGGAGAGTTTATTAAGTAGTATTAACTCACATGATCACAAAGTCCCACAATATACCATCTGCAAGCTAAGGAGCCAGGAAACCAGTTCGAGTCCCAAAACTGAAGAACCTGGAGTCTGACGTTTAAGGGCAAGAAGCATCCACATGGTAGAAAGATATAGACTGGGAGGCTAAGCCAGCCTAGCCTTTTCAGGTTTTTTTTTGCCTGCTTTGTATATTCTGGCCACACTGGCAGCTGATTAGATTGTTCCCACCCAGATTAAAGGTGGGTCTGCCTTTCCCAGCACACTGACTCAAATGTTAATCTCCTTTAGCCGCACCTTCACAGACATACCCAGGATCAATACTTTGCGTCCTTCAATCCAATCAAATTGACACTTAGTATTAACCACCACAAAGAACTTTTGAATTTCCTTCTTCATTTCTTCATTCACCCATTGAATATTAGGAAGCATGTTAATTTCCGTGTGTTTTTGTAGTTTCCAAAGTTCCTCTCATTATTGATTTCTAGTTTTATTGCATTGTGGTTAGAAAAGATACTTGATATGATCTCTACCTTTTAAAATTTGTTCAGATTTGTTTTGTTGCCTAATATATGATCTGTTTTGGAGAATGTTCCATTTGATGATGAGGATAATGTATATTCTGCAGCTGTTAGATGGAATGTTGTATAAACGTTTATTAGGTCCATTTGGTCTCGAGTTCAGTTTAACTTGGATTTCTTTTATTGTTGATTTTTCTGTCTGAATGATTACTGAATAGTAATGATCTATTACTGAGAATGGGGTGTTGAAGTCCTCTCCTGTTATTGTATTGCAATCTTTCTCACCCTTTAGCTCTATTAATGTTTGCTTAATATATTACGGTGTTCCCATGTTGGAGGCACATATATTTACAATTGTTATAGTCTCATTCCGAATTTACTCCTTTATCCTCATATGGTAGTTTACTTTGTCTCTTTTTATAGTTTTGACTTGTAATCTGTTTTATCTGTTATGAATATAGCTACTCCTGCTCTTTGTTGGTTTTTATTTACATAGAATGTCTTTATTCATTTCATTTTCAGCCTGTGTGTATCTTTATAGATGAAATGAGCTTTTTGTGGAAAGCACATAGTTGGGTCTAATTTATTAAATCCATTCAGCCACTCTATGTCTTCTAATTGAAGAATGTAGTTCATTTACATTTAATACTATTACTGATAGGTAAGGACCTAATATTGCCATTTAGTTAATTTTTCTCTGGTTGTTTTGTAGCTCCTATTTTCCTTTCTTCTTTTCTTAAGGGATATTACTTGTGCTAATCGTAGTACTGGATATTTGTGTTTGGTTTTCTGTGAGAGATAGTGAAGCCTAATTGCTTCTTGCTTCTACTTAATTTTGGTGATGTTACCCTTATTCTTATTTTTTTTTTTTTTTTCTTTGAAACAGGGTCTCGCACTGTCACCCAGATTGGAGTGCAGTGGCACAATCTTGGCTCATTGCAACCTCCATTTCCTGGGCTCAAGTGATTCTCCTGCCTCAGTCTCCAAAGTAGCTGGGATTACAGGCGTGTGCCACTACACCCCACTACTTTTTTTGTATTTTTAGTAGAGATGAGGTTTCGCCATGTTGGCCAGGCTGGTCTTGAACTCCTAACCTGAGGTGATCCACCTGCCTTGCCCTCCCAAAGTGCTGGGATTACAGGTGTGAGCCTCCATGCCTGGCCACCCTATTCTTAATATTTAAAACAATCTAAAATTGCTCAGTTGATAACTTGCATATTCATTTGATAACTTGCTTATTAAATTTCTCTCATTATAGAAGAGTATAGGTTTTTCTCTTGTTCAGCCGTGAATCCCAGATACCTAGAATAATGCTTGGCACTTTGGATGAGTGGATTGTTGAATGATTTTTTCATATTTATTTTTGGCCACGGGATTATGATTGATACCACCAAGAACATAATTTTTATCAGACTTAAACTAAGCAAATAGGATCTCTCTCAGAAATCTTATTCTGTTCCTGGTTATGTTGGTGTATCCTTGACCTGTCTAGAATGTTTTGTTCCACTCAGGCAATACAATAACCACAGGAGATTTGTTCCAGGACACACATTCCCACCCACCCCCTTCCACCCTCCTACCTATATTAAATGGTATAGTATTTGCATGTAACTTAGGCACATCCTCCCATATACCTTAAATCATCTCTAGTTTACAAATAATACTTCAATACAATGTAAATACTATGCAAATAGTGTTTATTGTATTTATACATTTGTAATGTTTTTATTGTTAAATAGTATTGTTATCTTTTTTAAATTATTATTTTCAATTCATGTTGGCTAAATCTGTGAATTTAGAAGCTACAGATACAGAGGGCTGACTGTAATTCCTACACTCTTCGTTTACTTTGTGCCATTCCCTGTCCAATTTTCAGAATGACCAAATGTATTTGTTCTTGGATAGAGCAGAGGGAGACTGATATTGTAAACTATCTTTTAGAATACATTGGAGGAAAATGAGTTCCACTTCAGTCTGGAAGCAATTGCTCACATATCTTGTTCTATCCTGAGTAACCTGTGAAGTTTCTTTTTTTTCCTGATTGCTTTCTACTAGAACTTTTGAAATGATGGAAAGAAAAGAAAATTTATTAATTTTATTCCTACAAGTAAAATAGCAAGTTTCTCTGGAAATAAAAAGGGTTTATGAAGAAATTAGGTGATCATGGGGAGGCTAGGGAAATGTTCTAATTACAGTTCATTGAAGACAGGGTTACTATTTTAATAACATTTTACATTTTAATGACCCTGTTGAGACTTCTTTAAACTTTAGCTTCCTATTTTGTTATTGTTATCTTTTTCCTCATAGTAGTAGCTGATGATTTTGTCACATGATTGGTACATTTAAAGTCCTTAAAATCAAAATAATGAAGTTGGGGGAACATTAAAACTTAGGAAACTTCTTATTGCAAAGGTTGTTCTGAAATGAAGGAACCCCAGGGTATGAGGCAGGAATCTTAGTAGCAGGAAATGAATTTTGTCTTACATAAACAAAAATACATTTTTGGAAAAATACTAGATCAGGTCTTGGAATGGATAGAAGGAAAAGGAAAAAGCTAAGTAAACAAACTTCAGACAGGCAAAACAAGGGCAGCTCTGGAGGGCCTTTCTTCTAACGCATTACCATACTATAAGGTGACCAAGCTCCAGTGAATTTTGAGCTTCTGTCTTTCCTTGAATTTAAATTTCCCAGAAGTAGACTACCAGAGTGAATGTCATAGTGTGAGGCAAAATTTTTCCCTGTATTGTTTTTTTAATAAAAGCAACAAGATGAACTGAAGGGAAATTTTTTTTAAGTCATAATGACAATATGGGAAGAACTGGGGATGAGACTGAAATCAGTGAGCATATAATTATAATAATAGCAGACATTTGTTGAGCATTTACTGTGTTGAGTATTTTACATCCATTAACCTATGTAGTTATCATGATAAGTTTATGAGTTAAGGATAGTAATAACATATTTCACATTTGAGAAAACCAGGCTTAGAAAAAAATAAGTAACTTGTTCAAGGTAGCAGAGCCAAGCAGAAGCAATTAGGAGGCTGGTACAGTAATTCAAAGCAAGAAATGATAAGGGTCTGAACTAAGTTAGTGAAATAGAACCAAAAAGCTTAGAGCGTGATTACATAGAGAATGTAAAAAAAGGGAGGGGTCAATAATAACTTCTGGGCATCTGGATCAGAAAGTGGATGTATTTTTATTCAAACAGAGGAATAGTTTTTCTGGTGAAAGTGTTAGGAGACATTTAACAAGTTAGACTGTTAGTATAATACATTTTAATTGTCAGTGGGACTTGTCAACACGTCTCCTACTCTACTCTGACCCCCTTTCACTCTCTTCTCCACACAGAATTCCTTACCATTGCCTTCAAGCCCTATGTCTCTTACCTCAACACATCACTCTTTATCTTACCCAATACACTTTAGACATTTAGGCTTTCTGCATTTCCTCAGTTAGATTTCTCTAACTGGAATGTTCTTTGTCAATAACTTGTCATGGTTCTTCCCCTCCTGTCATTCACTCCTGGGTCAGATGTCACCTCCTCAAAGAGACCATTCCTGAGCACTTTTCTTCCATGCCACCTTCCAGCCCCTTTCTGCTGCCTCCCATCCCCAAAACATTTATTTTTTGCACTTATCTCTGCTCAAAATTGTGTTCATTTGTTGCTTAACTTTTCAATTGCTATTTACCTCTTCTAGCTTGTAAACTCCATGAAGGCAGGAACCATCTACACATGAGGGCAGCCTGGAACGTAGACAAACTCAATAAGTATGTGTTGAAAGATTAGAAAGTATGCCGGGCGCGGTGGCTCACGCCTATAATCCCAGTGCTTTGGGAGGCCGAGACAGGCAGATCACAAGGTCAGAAGATTGAGACCATCTTGGCTAACACAGTGAAACCCTGTCTCCACTAAAAATACAAAAAATTAGCCAGGCATGGTGGCAGGCGCCTGTAGTCCTAGCTACTTGGGAGGCTAAGGCAAGAGAATGGTGTGAAGCCAAGAGGTGGAGCTTGCAGTGAGCTGAGATTGCACCACTGCACTCCAGCCTGGGCGACAGAGCGAGACTCTTGTCTCAAAAAAAAAAAAAAAAAAAAAAGATATAGAAAGTCCTACGTGTGAACTCAGGGTGACTTATTAAACCATGTATAAAACCCTTATGTCCTTGGTAACATGCCACAAGCCACAAATGTGAATAAACATTATGCAGATCCATAATTAGTAAACCTTGAACTTCTATAAAGAATTCACACAGAGTGATCCTACTGAAAAAATTACAAGTTTGTTAAATCCTGTCATCTCCTTAGTGACAGATATTAGAAACTGAAAATGTGGATACTTTAACTTGAGGAAAACTCATCTCTGGTCATTGTAAATTTCTGAACTTTATCTTTTCTCTTAAAGGCTCAATCTCAAAATATCCTTCCAACAATAGGATTCAGCATAGAGAAATTCAAATCATCCAGGTAATCCACTTTATCCCTTAACAAAAAAGTTACTAGTGAAAAATAACAATATTGGTCTACCTGGTCATTCTTCCTACCCTTAGAGAAAGTTATTTGTTGTTTCAGAATCTCATAGGTATTAACGTATTTCTACCACTATGGCTGGTTTATTTTTCAGAATTTAGAGTTTAGACAAACTCAGATAACTTCACTAGCAAAGAAGTTTTTTACATTATTTATTGCAAAATCATGTTTATATTAATACATTTATTTCATAGAACTTTTACTTATAAATTGGCCCATGTTGAATATTGCATATGAAGGGTAATTTCTTTGATTTTAAGTAATTTAGAATTTTAAGTAAAAGTTATGCTTTAGTTAGTTTATAATGTAGTCATGCTTTGCTTCTTTTTGTAGTTTATCATTTACAGTTTTTGACATGTCAGGTCAAGGAAGATACAGAAATCTCTGGGAACACTATTATAAGTAAGTACATCTGTGAATGTTGCTTAACTAGATGTTTTTATTTTACTACTAATAATGATTAAAATCCAAAGAATTATATGACTAAGTTGTTTGGCTTTTTTTTTCATGTAATTTATGAACATTTCCTAATTTTAAAAATACGTAATCAGACTCAACATTGTTTGTCAAATGCTTCAGGTCCTTCATAACTTCAGGCCTTTGCACGTACTATTCTCTCTGTTTTTAATGCCCTATTCTATCCTACTTCACTTCAGTTTAAGGTTAACATAGTCCTGCTTTAAATATCAGCTAAAAAGTCATCTCCTCTGAAGTTTCACTGTTCTGCCCAGTTATTTTGTCCCTACTGTTCACATGGCACTTTGTCCATTTCTCTCTCTCTAATCATACTTACCATGTCTTGAAGTTATGTACCGTAGCTGCCTCCCTAGTGGAACTGTGAACTCCTCAAGGGAAGGGATTATTCATTATCCATATTATTTTTTCAAGACGTAGTATGATGCTCAGCATATAAACCCAGTAAATATTATTGACTAAATTTAGTTAAAAATAACAGTGTTGCCTAACAGTTGATCCATTGTTCTATGAATAATTTAAAACAAGCTGTTTTTCAGCATATACAAGTCAAGTGCTCACTAATTTACAGTTGGTCCTTCATGTCCTTGGGTTCTGCATTCTTGGATTCAACGAATTGTAGATCAAAAATATTTGGGGGAAAAAATGCCATAAAGTTCCAAAAAGCAAAACTTAAATTGCCATGCACAAACTACTATATTGAAAGCACATGAACAAGGTCATGTGTAGGCATTGTATTAGGTATTATAAGTAATCTAGGGTGACTTAAAGAATATGGAAGAATTTGCATAGGTTATATACAAATACTAAGCCATTTTATATAAGAGACTTGAGCATCTGCAGATTTTGATATTTGAAGGGGATCCTGGAACTGATGCCCCAACAATACCAAGGGATGACTATACTTCAGACTAATGGCTGTCAAGTTACTAGGACCCAAATGTGTTATACCTTCTGGAGATTTGCATATGGTATTAAAATAAATTCATTAGCTTCTATTATTGTTAGGACTCCATTTAAGAGCAATGTAATTCACTTTTAGAGTCTGAAACTTAAAAACGGTATCTCTTAACTAAACTCTCTTTTGTGATTATGAACTCCTGCCTTGAAATGGTATGTGATATTTATCTGATAAGATTTAGATTTAGATTAACTCTTTCCTAATAATGTGAGACTAAACATTATATGGTATATATTTGGGATATGAACCAGAGGAGATTTATTCAATTTTTTTTTCAGTGAGTCCTTCAATAAATTGAAGGCCTATTTAAATCATAGATCCAGAAGACTTCTGAGAGAGAGAGAAAAGAGAGTGCTTCAGATACAAGGGTTAGTTTGGAAAAGGATAAGTGGCATGTTTGTGGTATTCTGCATTAAATTCCTTGGGGAGATGTGTTTTATGTGTTTCTTATTTGTTTGTTTGTTTAGGAAACCTGAATTTTCAGTACAGGATTTTTTAAATTCCTCCTCCAATTAGTTGATAAATGATTTCTTTTTTAAAATTTATTTAGCTACTTAAAAAATAATTTAATTTTAATTACAAAAATATATATAGAGAGAAAATAGTAAGAAAGTAAAGTTTGTTTTTATTTGATTTTTAACTCCTTTTTTCTTCATACTGTTTTTGGATGAAATTATGAATTCTAGAATAGAGTGGTTACATTGTAGATTGAATGGAGAATATGATTACTATTGAAAAATCAATAATAAAAGTAAATTTACTTTCTCTATTTTCATATTTTTCTAACTGTGAAAAAAAAAAGTACATCTCAATCTATTAGACTGAAAAAGGTTACAAAGATTAATAAAGTCTGCTCTTGTCAAAGTGAGCCACTCCTGTGAGAATGTAGTATCTTTTTCGGGGTAATTTATTGATATCTGTTAGAATGAAAAATGTTTATAACCTACAGCAAGCATTTTTACTTTTAGAAAAGTATTCTATGACCAGGGCTTATAGGCAGAAAATATACATAGAAGGTTGTATGTTAGCATTATTTATAACATTTTTATATCAATTATGTAAAAATGTTACTATCAGTATTTATCTTTACCATAAATATGTACTTGGTATATAGAGAAAGAAGAAAGTTCTTAGTGGATTATGCACCAAACCATTAGTAGCATTTATTTTTGGAATAGTAGGATTATAAGGGAAGTTCACTTTCTTTACTTTTCTTTTCTTTTTTCTTTTTTTTCACATCCTCTTTGGTGAAGAGAGACATTTACTTTCTAACATATATGATGCCATAATAATATTATGTAATTTTTACATACTATTTTTACAACATAAAAAGGTAATAGTATGCAAAAATACAAAGGAATACACATTTTTTAAATTGGGAAAATATCAAAAAGAATATTGAAAACATGTTTCCCATAAATCTCACTGTTCATAAATTCACCATTGTCAATCTTTTTGGTATCTTTCTTCTCCTTTTGAAATATATAACATATACTTTATATAAATAAGGAAAAAGGAACCATCTAAATTATGTATCATGTATAATTTTGTATCTTGCTTTTTTCAATTAACATTCTGTGGTATGCATAAATCAGGAAAAACATGCAATAAATATAGCTAACGGCTGCCTAATATTTTTTCACACAGCTTTGCCAAAAGTTCTTTAACCATTTCTCTGCTCTAGGACATGAAAGCTATTCGCAGTTTTTGAAAATTGTAATAGTCCTTCGGTCAAAATCTTGTTGTATAAGTCTTAGCCCCAGTTCATGATTCCTTAGTATGAACTTCAGAAATAAAATCACTGGCTCAAAGTGATTGAATGTTTTTATAAATCTTGATAGATATTTCTGATTGTTCTGGTTTCTATATATCCTGGTAATGTATGTCTCTGATAATCAGCATTATCCTTTTTTAATGATAGGAGAAAATGGTATACAAAAAGTTTTATTTTGTAGATTCATTTGATGATGATGATGATTTTTTTTTTTTTTTTTTTGAGACGGAGTCTTGCTCTGTCGCCCAGGCTGGAGGGCAGTGGCGCCATCTCGGCTCACTACAAGCTCCGCCTCTCGGGTTCAGGCCATTCTCCTGCCTCAGCCTCCCCAGTAGCTGGGAGTATAGGCACCCGCCACCATGCCCAGCTAATTTTTTTGTTTGTTTGTTTGTATTTTTAGTAGAGACGGGGTTTCACCATGTTAGCCAGGATGGTCTCGATCTCCTGACCTCGTGATCCGCCCAATCACATTGAAGTTTAAAATCTTAATTTATGACTAGAATAAGTGATTTGCAAAAAAAGTACAGATGTCCAATAAATATATGAAAAGATATTGAACCTCACTGGCAATAAATGAACTAGATCAAGATAATATGCTATTGAGTGCCAGTTATTGATAAGAATGATAGTAGCCAGTGCTGGCAAAGGAGTAAGAAAAGTACTGAGTCATGTAAATTGATGTGGCATTTCTGGGGGACAGTTTGGAAATGTTTTTCTGAAATTTTAAATTATGTATGTAGTCCTAGAAATGTTACTCCTAAGAATAAATCTTCAAGCATCAAGAACTTTTTAAACATAAAGGTATGTAGGAGGATATTTGCCTTAAAAAGTTTTTCATAATGATGAAAATTGAAAAATAACCTAAATGTCCAGCAACAAATGTTTGATACAATATTTGATGACACATCCATGCAGTGCAATACCTTAGAACCATTCAAAGAAGGTAGTACAGAGGAATAATCAGTTATTTTTTAAGTGCCTGTATGATCCATCAGTGAATCCTTAACTAGTTCAATCACTGGTTATCAGCTTTTAAAAAATCAAATAGAATAAAATAAAAGCTATTTGTAAGTATGTTTTCAGAAGACTTTCACTTAAAATCTATCTATATATACTTACGTGTCTACTGTATCTTAATGTAAAATATATTTCTTACTATGGTTTATGGTAAAAAAAAAATTTTGACAAACATTGATGTAGTGCTTTAGCGTTTCGTATAAAAGTAGTAAAACCATAGTTGTAAAAAAAAAGTCAAGGAAATTTACATATATATTGCAAAGACAAGGTATAATACAGAATTCCATTTTAAATACATATATTGTTTATTCGTATGTAATATATACAAAGTGTGGCTTTATACCAAAATATTAATAATTATTGCATCTGTGTAATAGGGTTATGGTATTTTAACTCATTTTCTCATATGCTGATATTTTAATGAAAAAATTACTCAATTTTTTAAAATTATGAAATAGCAAGTAATTAAATTTATTTTATTATCCAAATGAAAAGATATTTTACATGAAATATGACTAATGGTTAATATATTTATCAGTCTTGGAAACTAACAAGAAACAACACCAAAACTTCTAATGATAAATGGACATAGGACATAAGGAGATAATACTTAGGTTAGGAAATGCCCATGGATAATAAACAGGGAAAAATTTATAAGTAAAGCTTTAATTTTCCTTTTGCTTTGCATTACACAGAGAAGGTCAAGCTATTATTTTTGTCGTTGATAGTAGTGATAGATTAAGAATGGTTGTGGCCAAAGAAGAACTCGATACTCTTCTGAATCATCCAGGTATGTGTGTGTCTTTCAGTCTGTATCTGTTCTTTGGGGTTCATTTATGTGTAATGTTTTGTTCTTTGGGTATTGCTTACACTATGTAATTATCTTTCATTTAAAATTGTTGAATTTAAAACATATACATTATAGAGAATTTATATTTTATGTACATCACCATATTTTTTAAATTTTACATTGTAATGTAAATGTAAAGCATTTTGCAATGTTTTGGGGGTCTCTAACATTTATTTCCTTCCTCAAAAATAAAAATGCCCTTTTTTTCTGATAACATAAATAATTTGTGCCAATAGCAAAAAAAAAAAAAAAAAATCAGACGGAAAAAGAAAATAAAGATCTGTGTATTTCAGCACCCACTAAAATTATTTGTTACCATCTTTTCATGCATTTCTCTATGTGTATCTGAGTTTGTGTGTGTGTTTAATCACAGCATTTCTTACATATTTGTTATGGGAATTCCTTTAAAACAAATCTTTTTTATGTTAATTTCCAACTGCCAGCTCCCCATCTACTTTCAAGATACAAGTGTTTGGGTATTTTTTTCTTTCATACTTTTATATATGTCATATTATGCACACACGCACACACACACATATACATATATAGAGAGACACCAAAAATGTTGGGTTGAGGGCTGTGGGGACCTATCATTGTTACTTACCAAGATGGAATCATATTCTTTACACTCTTCTGCATGTTTCTATTCTCAATTAACACTTAATGATGGATATCCTTCCAAATCAAATTATATGTAATTATGTAGTTATTCTTTTTACTGATGCCTAACATGGTTTACTATGAATGTACCACAGTTTATTTCATCACTCACCTGTTGATGTATACTTTCCTCCCGCCCAAGCCCCCACTACAAACAGTGCTCCAGTAAGTAGTGTGGAACTCTGCATTTCTAGCCTTCCTCGTGCCAAAAATATTTAAATAGTGCTTGTGCTAGAACTTTCAAAAAAGGATGGTGGTTTAAGAGAACTGTGGATTTGTTAGAAATGGAATGGAAATAGTGTGAGGCTTTCTAATAAATGTTACTGCTTAACTACAGTATCTTTGGTATTTTTAACAGATGACCTCAAGCTTGTTCAAATTTTTTGAAAAAAAAAATTATCCACTCTGTACGTTTTATGTGACTTTTTCATGTTAAAAACTTAGCAGTCTTGGCTGGGCATGGTGGCTAACGCCTGTAATCCCAGCACTTTGGGAGGGATTACAGGAGGGTGGATCACTTGAGGTCGGGAGTTCAAGACCAGCCTGGCCAACATGGTGATACCCCGTCTCTATTAAAAATACAAAAATTAGCCGGACACGTGCACTTGTAATCCCATCTTCTCGGGAGGCTGAAGCAGGAGAATTGCCTGAACCTGGGAGGTGGAGGTTGCAGTGAACTGAGATAGCGCCACTGCACTCCAGCCTGGGCAACAGGGCGAGACTCCATCTCAAAAAAACACAAAAAACTTAGCAGTCTTGTATCTAGATTGAGAATGCATTTTTGATTATGTCTTCCTTTCATATTAGTCTTTCCAGTTTTTTGTCTAAAAAGTGTTGGAATGTTGAGCAGTAAAATGAAATCGTTCCTACAAAATATGCTTCAAACAATGGGGACTTTGGTTTCCTCAACTGAAGCCTTGTCTATGGATCTTAATGTACTATTTCCTTTATTTTATGGGATGGATTTCCAAGGGAGGGATTTCTCAGCTGAAGTGTATATTCCCTTTTTTAAAAAAATTGACGGCCATAAAAAAATCTTTGAATAGCAAAATGTACTGTGAACAGATAAAGACAATGACAGGCAAGGGAAAATATTTGCAACTCATATAATAGCTACAGGGATATTTCTATACTACTTGTGTTTCTAAAAATCAGTAAGAATATAAAAGCTTGATAGAAAATGGGGAAAGGACATAACAAGATAAGTCAACAAAAAAGTAAGTTTAAACATCTTTTGAATATATGGAAAGATTCTTGGCCTTTCTGTTACCTATGATATAGAAAATATCAAAAAGTTTCATAGCACTCTTTTGGCTAGAGGAGTGGAAACACTCATATGTGGTTGTTGAAATGTAAATTGATATAATTTTTAAGAGAAAGCAGTTTGGTAATCACTGTCTATCAAAATAGAAATTTATGTCCTTTGACCCAGCAGTTCCACATCTCAAATTTATCCTAAGGACATACTGGCCAGTGTACAAAATTACCTATGTACACATTTATTCATTACAGGATTGTTCATAGTTGTAAACATTAGTAGCAGGTATCTCAGTTAGTTTCTGGTTAAATAAATTAATAGTACGTAGTACTAAAAGAAGAAAAAGTCCAGAACTGTTAAAATAAGGAAGAAGCTGCTCTGTATGTACTGATATGGGATCAGATCCAAGATATGTAAATAAAGGAAAAGATAAAGGTATAAACTAGTGAGGTTGGCATGCTACTATTTGTATGAAAATAATATCTAATAATTATGTTTTCTAATACATAAAATATTTCTATGAAGATGCCAAGACACTGATGTTATGGGTTGCCTTTTCTACAGAGACCATTGTCCTAGGACAAAGTTAGGAAGGAAATTCTTTTACTGTATGCCATTTTGTATCTTCTGAATTTTGAACTATTTAAATGTAGTATCTATTCAAAAAAATGACAAATGTTTCCAAAATCATGACAAGGTAAAAATATCTTTTAAAAATCTAGCTTATTACTTACTATATTGTGACTAAAAACTTAAATAAGTTTCTAGTTTCTTTTCTTTCTACTTCTACTTGAAGTTTGCCTCCTTTCTGTTCACAATTAAAAAGGAAACAAACAAAATATTTAATGCTTTTTTGTAGCTACTTCTCTGTAATGCTTATTGAGCTCCCAGTCCCAGCTCACCCATCTTTGGGTAAAGCTCCTAACCATAGGGCAGATGGTCTTAGGAAGTATTTTTTAAGTTTTCTTTGTGCTCAAATAACATGCCTAACAGTGCTACAGTATGTGTCTTTAAGTGTTTCTGTATGTGTGATATGAAAAAAATTGATTAAAAAGCAATTTCATAGATTTCAGTACTAAAGATTTGCTACAGAATGACGTAAAAAGCTGGAAGGGTGATGATAGTCTTATTTTCTCTTTTAGATATCAAACACCGTCGAATTCCAATCTTATTCTTTGCAAATAAAATGGATCTTAGAGATGCAGTGACATCTGTAAAAGTGTCTCAGTTGCTGTGTTTAGAGAACATCAAAGATAAACCCTGGCATATTTGGTAAAGTTTTATATTTACTTTTCACTGTAGCTTTCTGAAAAACATACAAGCTTCAGAGTTGTTTCTTCTGACCTCATTTTTAAAAAATAAGTGATCAAACATGGCGGGATATAAGCTAAGGATTTTGTTTTATAGAATTGTGGCCTTGTAGCTTTTTACAAATATGTTACTGTTAAAAATCTTTTTCAAATTTTTGTGGGGATAGGAAAATATAAACAACTCTTATAAAGGAATATAACTTAAAATCTCACTTACTTACTGACTTCAGCTACACTGATTTCCTTCTGCACATGGAGTCAGCCAAGCACAATCCCATGTCAGAACATATGCACTTGTGTCCCCCTCCTTTGAATCATTTTCCAAAATAATTTTCCTGGTTTGCTAGAGTCACTATTACCATGGGACTGCTTTTTGTTTGTTTATAGTCTGTCTGCCTATACAGGTGTGTTAGCTCCCTGACAGCTGGGGTTTTGTCAGTTTTCTTCACTTTAATAACCCCTACAATAGTCATAGTACCTGGTATGTAATAGGTACACGATACATATTTGTTAAAATGAATAAATGGAAATGGAAATTTTAATTTTACCTAGACATCCTATTAAGGTTGAACTCTTAAGTAATTAATGTTGAAATTGTATGCATTGTTTATTTGGAAAACAGTTTCTTATTTAACTCCTTTGTGCCTTTCTACCAACATATTTTAATAAGGATAAACAGAGATTATAGATTAGATAATATTTTTGCACCTACCACTACCATATTAAACTCCCTTCTACCCACCCACCTACCCCTCTGCTGTAAGAGGTCCTTTCCATGCCAGAGTTTCCCCCTTTTTATAAGAAGTTATCTATGGGGAAAGATTGGAAACAGAAGCAGAGAGATGCACTTCCACAAGAAGGTGAACTAGAATATGAAGCAAGGAGGTAACAGAATTCAGAAAACAACTTTAGGAACTAGTTTTGGTGCTGAAAGAGTAATGTAAAGACCTTAGGAAAGCTCTTGAAACTTTCCAGTATTCAAAGCCTCTAGCACCTCTTCCCAGGAGCTAAACCCTGCATATCCCAAGTAAAACTTTCGTTACTCTAGGATCAGAGGAAAAGTCAGTGTCCGAGAAATGATTCTTGAGTTGGAATTTGAGGTCCTGTGGTATTTGGTAGGTAAAGAATGGTGGGATTTTGGATAAAGAAACATCTTGAGCTAGAGCCTTTATATTTCTCTAAATCATACCTAAAATGATTACTTCTAAAGTAGAATAATTTTTAATTTCTGTGTTGTATTAAGTATTGTGACTGCTTGATAGAAAAAGCACATTTAAAAACATGGATCTAATTAGTAAATAACCCTCTTTTCTACTTAAAATAATTAACCATTAAATTTTAACAGATTTATTTATTCAATTGTGACATCTCAGTATTTCTCTGTGAGAAAAAAGTAATATCCTGATGCTTATAAGGATGTAGGATGTTACATTGCCAGTTGCTAGATTTTCTGGATAACTTACAGAAGAAAGCAAGGTGTTTCTTTTAAACGTGTATAATTGTGACTTCTCCTTAATTCAAATTGGACCTCTTCTTACTAGGTTCAAGTTAATATCTCATTTATTCGTTTTGTTCTTTATTCTAGGCAATATTTTTAAAAGCATGTATAAAAATGAAAATATATTTATCCTTTTTCTATTTTAAATATAAAGGTAATGCTCAGTGATACAGAGACAAAATATTGTCTGTCTCCTGCCTTGGGTACAAATAAATTTACTGAGCAATAAAGAGAAGATCCTAGAGAAGTATAGTGTGATAAATAAAAGAAAAATTTTATGTTTTATGTTTGACCATTGTACTAAACATATGGTCAGCTCTGATTTTCAGGGTCTGATTGTGTTATTCTTCTTCAGATGTGTTCTTTGACTCAATCCCTGGCATCATGATTTTGTGTGTGTGTGTGTTGTATGTGTGTATGCTTGTTTACCATCTTGTGGGGAAGACAAATAAAAAGCAACTAAATGTATAAAATGCCAGCTGGGAGGATGAGAAAAAATAAAGTATGATAAAAAGAGAAAGAATAATGGGAGTTGCTCCCTCTCTGAGACCTAATTGAAGTTAGGGAGCAATTCGTGTAAAGGTTTGGAGGAATAATTATCCAGACAGAGAGGCCAGCAAGAAAAAGCCTCTTCTTGGATGAGAATGTACCTGGTGTGTTCCAGGAGCAGCAGGAAGTCCAGGTTGGTTAGAGCAGAGCAATCTAAGGGGAAATTATAGGAAATGAGGCCACTGAGAAATAACTAGGGGTCATATCACACAGGGCCCAGATTTTTGCTTTATTCTTCCTTATTTGAGAGGAAAGATAGAATTCAAACGTTTGTTAGGAAAAGATGCAGTTTTTCGTAAACCTACACCAGAGGGGAAGGGTTTCGTTGTATTAATTGTTTGGAACTATAGGTGTATGATGAAATTAATATATTTCTCTTTCTTGATTTAAGTGTTTCAGTTACTGATGTCTTACTCTTACCATGGATAATCAGTAATTTGCTTTGAATAATTGTGTATTTCATGTTGTTTGTTTCTTCCTTTGTATTTTATAATAATTCTATGATAAGCCATATTCTTAGTCTAACAAGTAATTTCTGGGAGATAATTTTTTTTTTGATTAGAATTAGGTTAATTCTTTTAGGTACTTCAGTATACTTTTTAAAGCCATGCTTCAGCATACTAAAAGGAACCCTAATCATTCAGAAAATATAATTGTATATATTAATTGCTATTATACCATTAATTTTGAAAATAAATGCCTAGATCAATAACTGTACCTTTGAAAAAAGATTATCTAATACTCTAAAAATCCTCTGCATTTTATTATTTTAATTTATATACTTAATTATGATTATACATAAAATCTCACAATCACAATTTAAGTTTAGTCTCTCAAAAATGGAAAGACAATGGAAGCACCCTGTTTTAGGTGTTTTCTATACATACCTCAAGTGTTTAATTCTCACAATTACCATATGAGGTCAGTGGTACTATTCCGCACTTTACAGATGCTGAAACTGAAGGCAGAAGAGTTCAATGACCTGGCCAAGCTCCCTCAGCTAATAAGAAAATGATTGAGATCTACCGGGTTTCTGTTTTACTCTACCAGCTTACCAAAGCTATAATTATGGGTTTTTATCCTAAAGATAACAAATTCCATTTCAAATAAAGGCACACCATAATATGGCCGTATTATAACCCAAGTCAAGCATTTCTAATAATGAGATTGAACCATTGGAACTGAGCAAAATAGGATAGTGGACTGTACAAAAGTTTTCTACCACTGGAAAAATAATTCAAAAGTATTTGTTTTTTTAATGTCAGTGTAAGAACTAGTCCTAGGATAAAATAACTTTTCTGCAATACGGTTTTCAAAATCTGTTTATAAATTTTAAACATATCTTGTTTCTGAGCACTCAGACTTTTGTTTTCTGTTTATTTTCAATTTCAATGCTTAACCAGCTTTGCCCAGATGTATGTTATTATAATATATTAATTCTCCATGTGGCAGAATTGTAATCCTTTATTCTTACAGTGTTATGATGTAATGAGATGGCTATGTTTCTGTGGATTTTATTTCAGTGCTAGTGATGCCATAAAAGGAGAAGGATTGCAAGAAGGTGTAGACTGGCTTCAAGGTACATCACAAAATACTGTGTGTCTTCAGCCTTTGTTTCCTTTTTATTCATATTTTTATCCTTTTTTTCATTTTATTTTATTATATCATTGCCTTTTTTCCTCTTTCCATTTATTTCTGCTATCAGAAAAAATAATACAGTAAGTATCCAATACCTTGTTCCATTTACTTCTATAGCATATTGCTAAAGAATTTATTTACATAAAGTGTTTGAATCTTTACAGTCAATATATTTGACACATATAGAAAATAATTTAAACTATGGCAACAAGTTTCTGTCAGATCTAGTAATAGAAGCACATTTAAATTTTGGGACAAATGTTAGGCCCTACTGTCAATAACTAAAAATAAGTCTGAATGACATGTTTCTTTTAAAAATCATGCTGGCCGGGCACGGTGACTCCAGCCGGTAATCCCAACACTTTGGGAGGCTGAGGCGGGTGGATCATGAGGTCAGGAGATCAAGGCCAACATGGCGAAACCCCGTCTCTACTAAAAATAGAAAAATTAGCTGGATGTTGTGGTGCACACCTGTAATCCCAGCTACTCTGGAGGCTAAGGCAGGAGAATCATTTGAACCCAGGAGGCGGAAGTTATAGTGAGTCGAGATTGCACTACTGCACTCCAGCCTGGCAACAGAACAAGAGTCCGTCTCAAGAAAAAAAAAAGAAATGAATCATGCTGTACTACAGATATAGCTCCATTTATATATTACATGTATACACAACTTGTAGTACTCATATTTAGTATTACAGATGCTGATCTTTTATTGATATTTTGTATATTTGCAGTTCTGGTTGCTATTAATCAAAATGTTATAGATTGGTACAGGCTTACTATATTAGGTAATAAATTAACATATATCATTTACCCTAATAGTCTCTCAGCCAAAAGAATGGCTTGAAGCACACAGAGCAGTAGATAGATGTGAATGAAACCAAGCTCATAGGTTCTTATTGAAGGATCCCAATGGCCAAGTCAGAAATTCCAGTTCTGAGCACAACAACTAAAGATCATTTCTGTGGGGAATGTCTCTGCCCTGAACAAGAGTGAATAACAGGATATTATAAATTCTAGGTATAGTCTCATAGTTACAAATTCTTCTACACAAACCTTTTAATGCCAGTCATGTGTGATTTTTTTTAAATCTTCTGCATGTTGCAAACAATAGCAGGGATATAGCACATACCATGGTAGATCTAAGAGTAGCCTGCCTGCTCATACATCATAGTATTAATTTCGTTCAAAGTACAAAATTTGCATTTCATAAATATCTGTATGTGTTGTTGGTAAAATATGGTGGTTTAGTTAACTAGACAGACTATTATTGTACTTCTGTGTCTTTTATGTTTATGAAGTTATCATAACACCATTAAACTGCAAGGAACATTCAAGTCATATTTTACAATTAGTGACACTTAATCACGAACCTCTAGTGGTTCTCAGAAGAACTAGCAGGATTTTTCTGTGAACCCAGCAACTTAGTTTCTTAGACTGCGGTAATGAAGTATTCAAGGCAATGGGATGGATTTCCACCAGAAACAGGCTACAGAGGAATATTCCAGAGAAGATACCAGGAGTATGTTTTCAGCCTTATTCCATATTTTACAGAGTGCTTACCATTGCTAACAATGAAGATACAGCATGGATGGAAACCCTACTATCACTCATGATAGTGTAATTCAGAGCACAGTATTTACTGAAAATAGGTTGATAGTCTTCTAGATTTTAAAGTGTGGTTCTCCATCCCTTCTTTTCTGGTTTTTGTCATTAGCAGTTAGCCACTAGGTGTCAGTAGCAATCCAACATCACAATACCATTGCCAAGTCTGGTCTTGATACCTAATTTTTGTTTCTTTGATTTTTCTGATCCTTCATTATCTGTCTTACCTCCCAAGTTTTTGTAAGGAGGACACATTTTGGAAATACTTTTGTGTCCTTGTTTTTCCATATTACTTTATGTATCCTTTACAATTTTCTGCGAGGTAAGCAGTAGTACCTCTATTTTGTATAGAAAGCATTGACTGATAGTAAAAAAAAAAAGCTTAGGCTTTTGAGTCCAGCAAATTTATTCTACTGCTTATTAATTTACCTCTCTGTCTGTTAGCTGAAATCTCTTATCTTGTGAAGATTTTTTTAATCTGTAAAATTAAAAAATAAAATGTGTTAAATTTTGTACAGATTAGATACTGTTTAAATACCTAGCATAAGAAAGCACCCTGTAAATATTAAGTTTACCCTTTTACCTAAACACTCTGTTTAAAAAAGGAGGAAACTAACCACAGGATAAAAGAGTGTATCATTTGGTTTCAAATAGGAGATGCTTTGGTTATATTTTCTTTCTTTCTTTCTTTCTTTCTTTCTTTCTTTCTTTCTTTCTTTCTTTCTTTCTTTCTTCTTTCTTTCTTTCTTTCTTCCTTCCTTCCTTCCTTCCTTCCTTTTCTTTCTTTTCTTTCTTTTCTTTCCTTCTTTCCTTCTTTATTTCTTTCCTTCCTTCCTTCCTTCCTTCCTTCCTTCCTTTCTTTCTTTCGTTCATTTTTTTTTTGATGGAGTTTCCCGCTTAACACCCAGGCTGGAGTGCAGTGGTGCGATTTCGGTTTACTGCAACCTCCGCCTCTCAGGTTCAGGCAATTGTCCTCCCTCAGCCTCCCGAGTAGCTGGGATTACAGGTGCCCACCACCACGCTCAGCTAATTTTTTGTATTTTTAGTAGAGATGGGGTTTCACCATGTTGGACAGGCTGGTCTCAAACTCCTGACCTCAGGTGATCCACCCACCGCCTCAGCCTCCAAAAGTGGTGGGATTATAGGCATGAGCCACCACGCCTGGCCACTTTGGTTATATTTTCTGTGTAATAACAAATAGTTTACATTGTCATATTCCCAACTGTCTCTAGATTTGAAAAGAGATAAAAATCTGTTTTTAAAAAATAAATAGCAGTAAATATAGGAGATTAGTTTGTGTTAGCTAAAGACATTTATGTGAATGTAGCTGTGAAAGGTATTCTAAACTTATATCTTATTTTGTTTCCAGAATTCTGGAATTTACTAGTATAATAGAAAAGAAGGCCTTTGGTTCATTTGGGGCCAATTTAATCTTATTATTTAGAGTTTAAGGTTGGGACCGAGAGCAGTGGCTCATGCCAGTAACCCCGGCACTTTGGGAGGCCAAGGTGGACAGATCACTTGAGGACAGGAGTTTGATACCAGCTCGGCCAACATAGTGAAACAATATTGTGACTGAAAATACAGAAACTTCGTCGGGTGTGGTGGTGCATGCCCATAGTCCCAGCTACTAGGGAGACTCAGGCAGAAACTCTGGGGGTGGAGGTTGCAGGGAGCTGAGATCATGCCGCTGCACTCCAGCCTGGGTGACAGAGCAAGACTGTCTCAAAAAAATTTTTAAATAAAGTTTAAGGTTAGAAACTTTTTGGTGAAATATTAAATGGCATGTGTAATGGCATGATTCTGTTGTCTTTGGAAACTGTCTCAATAATTGTGTATGTAGAACAACCCAAAGACAAGAATGCTTGAATAGAGTAGAAAGTATTTTTTAAACTGCCAGAGAATAAACAGAAACTATTGCAGAACTGTAAGTTTTCTTGCCCTGAAACTTTCAAATTAGGTACTTTTAAAAAGAAATCTTCCCAAATAACTATAAAATGTATTCATTTTATTGCTTTGTCTGCATGGAAAAAGTTACTGCTCCCAGATGTTAATATTAGACTTACAAACTATGCAGGAGTATTCCAATGAAAGAGGATTGATCAAGTACACTTAGTTTCATCTCCTCCCCAACTCTAACAGAAAAGAGACTTTTAAAAAAGATGTCACATAGATGGACAAAAAGAAGGGAAGTAGTGAAAATGGTATCCAAATTTTGGAAGCTGAATATTTGATGAACGTTGAATTACTTAACAGACTTGAGAAAGCTGAATCTTGAACTACCAGTGGGGAAAACTGAAAAGCAGCCTAATTTACATTGCAGATGCAAAGCCTCAGAAATCGGTGGAAATTGAAAATAAGGATGAACGTGGGATAAAAAGAAAAGATATGATTATACATCTTCCCTTTAAGATAAAATTGAAGGTTTATTTTCTGCAGAGTCAAAGACAGTGTCTCTGGACTAGAAAACCCTAGGTGCACAACTGTCTGGTGGTGCTGAATTGAAAAATGAGGAAAAAAAGTTTTCATGCTGAATATTATAACTCTCTTCTACTTCTCCTATTTCTCCCAGAAAGCAATGACAGTAAGCAGGATATAGGAAGAGTTATCTTTGGGGAATCAGACCAGCCTAAGAGCAAAGATCTAAAGGTATTAATATTGGAGATCCCAAGGAAATGGCTTGGCCAGACGTACTAAAGGAAGACCACATTTGACAAGCTTCACACATGTTTGCAAATTCCATTCAACTTTTTAGTGTTCACTTATACATAAGAGCAGATGGCAAAGGATGACCAGGCATTTTAGGATGAAAACATTATAAAATATGGGAATGCCCACAAACAATAAAAGTGGGTTCGAGTAAGTAGAATTTATATAGAGAGAACATTTCAAAAAACTGTTAAAGAGTATCCTCAAAGAGATTAAGAGGTGTTGCTTCCATGAATAAAGGCAAGAAACTACTTGAAAAGAAAGAACAAAAAAATGAGTTCTTGGAAAATAAGAATATAATAGTATAAATGAAAAATTTAATTTTGAAAAGATGATAAAATAGAGGCAAACTCCCGGAAAGTAGAGCAGAAAGACAAAGAATAGAAAATTGGAAAGGAAAGAAAGGGGTCATGTTCAGGAGGCCCAATATCCAAATAATTAGAAATTCAGAAAGAGAAAACAGAAAAAAATGGAGGATAGCAAATCCTCGAACAGTATTTTCTAGAACTAAATCAACAAGTTTTCAGTTGACAGACTTCTCAAGAGCTCAATACAGCGGATAAAAATATTCCCACACCAGCAGGCATCATTACTGAAATTCAGTGCTTCAAACAGTGGAAGATTCTGCAAGCTTCCTGTGAAAAAAATGAAAAGCTTCCTGAGGAAAAAAAGAATAAGAAAACAGAGTAACACCAGATTTATCAACAGCAACAACTTAGAAGCTGTAAGATAATTGGGAAATGCCTGGAAGAGTCCAAGGAGGGAATAATAGAATTATATACTCAGGCAGTATGAGTGTATTTTGACAGTAGAATAAAGCTATATTCAGCTATATAGCATCTCAAGAATTTACTTTCTATGCGTTTTACTAAGGTATCCACTGAGAATAATATTTTTCAAAAACAGGAAAATCTTGGTACGAGCATTATCAAGGAAAAAAAAAAAAAGGAAATAAACCAAGAAGAGAAAATTAAGAGATCATGACACAGGAAAACCAGCACAAGAGAGTAGGGGAAGGAATCCCCAGGATATTAATGGAGACCCTGGAATGATAATGAAAGAAGATATTGTAACAAAATGACTGGGGCAGGCATAGAGAAACTGAGTATAGATTCTAGAGTTTTTTTAATAAGACTCTGAGGAAGAGTTATTCAAGAAGGCAAAGTTGATGGACTATGTAAGGTACTTCATAGTAATAAAGGTTTAAACTCTGGGAGTGATGCAATTGAATTAGAGTTAGGTACATACAACAATTAAATAGATGAGTTTGGATGAGTTTTGGATGGGAGTGGGAAAGACAATTATTAACTCTAGAGGGATAAAATATAGAAGAGGAAAGGAAAAGTAAGTATACCACCTGTCTTAGCCGTGAATAGCATTTACATAGTCATCACATTGACAGTGACTATATTAGTGAATTAGGAGAATGGGGGTATTATGAGGGTTGCCTAGAAGCAGCATGGGAGTGTGAGAGAGCTGATGTCTCATATTACATTGAAGGAACTGATATTTGAAGAAGTCACAATAAAAGTATATTATTTAGAGGTATTATAAGTATTCATCTAAAAGGGAGTTATAAGTAGTTGCCCCTGAAAGGGAGGAATGGAGATGAAGCAAAGAACTGCTGTTTTGCTTAGAAATCTCATAGAACTAGTTGACTCTATGCAAATGTACAACTTTAATAAAAATAATAACTGTAGGATGAATTGTGCTTTTAAAAAAGCAGGTGTAGCTGGACCTGGTGCACACTTGTAGTCCCAACTACTAGAGAGGTTCAGGTGGGAGGACCACTTGTGTCCAGAAGTTCCAGTACAGCCTGGGCCAGATAGCAAGATCCTATCTCTAAAAAATAATAATAACAAAAGCAAATGTATACATAAGCTTCCAACATGTTGTATAGATTTGACTTAGATTACTTTAGAAAATATATTTTGCCCTATAGAGATTAATAATTTTTGTTTTTTGTTATCAGATCAGATCCAGACTGTGAAGACATGAAAAGATAATAGTTGGAAACCTCTGCAATTTTCAATTCAAGGAATCTATCTAAGGCAAACAGAATACTTTACATTTTGTAAAAGATGTATATGCATCAAAAAATATAATTTTCTGCTTGCATTTATGGACTCTGAATGACTTTTTTAAGAACATGGGACTTCAGGTATGCTAATTTGGCCATTAATTATTTAAAAACTGAATATTCCCTCAAAAGGGCTCCCTAAAATTATCAACTTCTTAGTGAAGGTCTACATTTGATAGTTTGTAAAATGTCTAAAACTCAGAGTTATAAGCCCATCATAATTTATGATATGTTCAATATATTTTATTTTTTAATTGTCTTTTTTAAAAATTTAGTTTATGACTTTGCAGTATGAATTGTGCTTGTGAAAAAGAACTTTAAATATTTATAAGGGACCATGGGTAATTAATATATATTCAATTTTTACTATGTGTCACCGTCAACAAAATGTAAAATGTAATGTACCAACTAGTGTGCTTTGTTTATGCTGAAAAGAATAATGCTCTATTAGTATGGTATTTGGTGTGATACTGTCAAGCATTTGTAAACCATCTGAGACTAAGTTAAGCTGAATTTATTTATTCGTTGTATGTTGAACATCTCTACACCAACTAATCAGGCATAGTCCTAGGCAATGATGATACGGGGTAAATAAGACATATCCTTATCTTCACACAACTTAAAATTTATTGAGGGATAATTTGAGAAGCTTTTCATGGATAGTATCTAATTTTATTTCATTGGCTGAATGAAAATATTGCAACTTCAGATTAAGAGATATAAAGTAAATTAATGTTTGATTGTTCAGTAATCATAACTGACATCTTGTTTTTCCCTTTTAAATGCCTCCAATTTACCATAGCACTTTGTTAAAACAAATTGTGACTTTTAACTTTTTCATGAACATAAACTGCTACATAAATATTCTTTATAATTTTAGACATATCTCAGGCACACAAATTATTATTTCTTACAAATTAGAGACCACGTATAATTGTGAACTCTAAATAGAAACCTTCATTTTAATCACTGAGCAACAGTATATAGAGCAATGTTGTTGATCCTGATAAACAGTGCATATAAAGAAAAACTGTAATATATAATATATACCATCTCAAATGTCCTTAGGTTTGAAAATGATGAAAATAGAAGGCAAAAATAAGTAATAAAGATGTTATAGTAACTGTAGTAGTGGGATATGTTTCACAGAGATTTTAATAAAAGCATATAAAGCTACAATAAAAGTTTTATATTCCAGGCCGGGCGCGGTGGCTCAAGCCTGTAATCCCAGCACTTTGGGAGGCTGAGACGGGCGGATCACGAGGTCAGGAGATCGAGACCATCCTGGCCAACATGGTGAAACCCCGTCTCTACTAAAAAAAACACAAAAAACTAGCCGGGCGAGATGGCGGGCGCCTGTAGTCCCAGCTACTCTGGAGGCTGAGGCAGGAGAATGGCATAAACCTGGGAGGTGGAGCTTGCAGTGAGCTGAGATCCGGCCACTGCACTCCAGCCCGGGCGACAGAGCGAGACTCCGTCTCAAAAAAAAAAAAAAAAAAAGTTTTATATTCCATTTTCTCATAGTCCAGAAATACCAGTGATTTGGCATTTGGCAAATTGAAAGTTATCCAGAAAATTCCAATGGCGTAGCATCTTAGCTAGTTTACCATCTCTCTTGTACATTGTTTTAGTGGATACAGAATGAAAATCTCATTAATCTAAAGTTGCTGCAGATATGGAAAGGACATAATGATGGAAACAATGAATGTAATTTTTTAAAAACTGATATGCTACAACTATTTTAGGATGGAGAAAGAACTGATTGAGAATTCAAATCCTCGCTCACTTATCGTAAGGTAATAATAAAATTGGTAAGAGTTACTACTATACGATCTTATAAGCAGGTATTACACATACAGAATTTTCATCATTTAATCCTCCCAATAAGCCTATGTGGTAGGTGTTATTATTTCTATTTGATAGATCAGTAAACTGAGGCCTTAAAATGTTATGTGAATTGCCAAAGTTCAGAGAGCTAGTAAGTCTGGTACTAGGATTCAGTACCAAGCAGTCTGTTGAAGAGCGATGATTCAAGAGTATGGTAGATATTAGAAATACAGATATATCTACCAGAATAACAACTAAAATGATAGAAAAGCCTCTTTCTTGGGACAGCAACCAGGACAGGGATGGTAGAGGGAAGGTCAGAGACTAGAGACTACTCTTTGTTTTTTTTTGAAAAAGCTATTAACACTACTCAAATTTTAAACTCTGGACATAAATGACTTTGATAAAAGTTCTTAAAACTATTTTAACATTAAATTATTTGGTATTCCACAAACTACAGTAGCTCATACCTATGCAAATATTTAGAAGAAGAAGTACCCTTTTTCTTTGTTTTCATGATCTCCAAAATCTAGTTTTTAGTCTATAAACATCCATCCCTACTCCACATTTTCATGTAAAGATTATGTAGAAATAAGTTGGGCAACAGTGTAGTCACAGGATGCCATATAAGTGTGAATAAGCTGAGATTATTGCATTTGTATTTAGCATATTATACAATTAAAATGTATTTTATTAAAGCTGAAGCAAGTTGGTTTTCATGTCTAGACATCACTGTGTTACAAAGTTTAATTCATTAAGCTCTGTATTTGACTATAACACCTTGTAAAATGTTTGAAACTTATCCTCTTGTGTGCTTTGCATTTAAATATTTGTATATGGCCCTGTTCAGCCTGTGCTTTGTAAGTCACAAAAGGGCTGGGTTTTATATGTTTGTTTTTTATTTCTAAGCTCTCTGTGAAAAAGTTAAATATTGTCTCCTGGTTGTTTAAGATATTTTTTCTTTGTAATTTTTTATATCATGTTGTGATTTTCATAAACATGTGCAGTTACTCTTGGTAATACTTGTCTTAGTCATTTCAGGTTGCTATAACAAAGTACCATAGACTGGGTGGCTTATAAACAACAGAAATTTATTTCTTACAGCTCTGGAGCTGGAAGTCTGAGATCAGATTGCCAGCATGGTTGGGTTCTGGTGAGAGCCGTCTTGGTTGCAGACTGCCATCTTCTTCTTGTATCCTCACATGGCAAAAGGAGGGCAAGAGAACTCTCTGGAGTCTGTTTGATAAGAGCATGAATCCCATTACATCTTCACATGGCTCCTCCCAAAGACCCCACCTCCTAATATCATCACATAGGAGTTAGAATTTCAACACAGAAATTTTGGGAGAACACAAACATTCAGTCAGTTGCAATACTTAAGGCAAATTCATCTTGCTTATAACTCTGGTGCATTAAAATACTATTGCATCTTAACTGAGTTTGTACTTATTTTCTGCTTTCTGATTATTACCTTTGTTCATAAAAATAAATGACTAGTATTACAAGGTCACCTAAATCAATAGGTTTGTGTATGTCTGTGACTAGAGAGAAATACTATAGTGATTAAGAAATGGTTATTGTGTTTAATTGAATGTTTTAGGTTGCTTAGTTATTACATTTTCATCTTTCTCCATATGGATGCTCCTGCTCAACTTCGCCTGCCTCAGAACCTTTATGGCTCTTTCTTCCAATCACTTGATTTCAACACCAGATTTAGAAGCTTCATCGGCATACCATGTTAAACTGCTTTTCTGGCAATTTAGAATAAACCAAGAAAGACAGATAAAATCCGTCTCCAAATTTTAAATCACCAAGTAATGCTAAAAGTCACCCAGGAATACTAGATACGTTGAAAATAAAATTTGATTAGAAATGTAGTAGTAATGATAAATATCTTATAGCTTTTACAGTGTGCCCACACTTCGTAAGCACTTTACATATATTCATTTGTCATAAGAACCCTGTGAGGTAAATATCATCTCTATATATAGATCAGGTGTCAGTAAACTGCTAACCCGTTTTTGTACTGCCTTTAATGTTTATTTTACATTTTTAAAGAGTTGTTAGGCCAGGCATGGTGGCTCATGCCTGTAATCCCAGCAAGTAATCGGCCTTTGGGAGGCCAAAGCAGGCGGATTACTAGAGGACAGGAGTTCGAGACCAGCCTGGCCAACATGGGGAAACCTCGTCTCCACTAAAAATACAAAAATTAGCCAGGTGTGGTGGCATGTGCCTGTGCTCCCAGCTACTCGGGAGGCTGAGGCATGAGAATCACTTGAACCCAAGAGGCAGAGGTTGCAGTGAGCCCAGACTATGCTACTGTACTCCAGCCTGGGCAACAGAGTGACACTCTGTGGGTGCAGCACACCAACATGGTACAAGTATACATATGTAACAAACCTGCACGTTGTGCACATGTACCCTAGAACTTAAAGTATAAAAAAAAAAGGTTGTTAAAAAGGAGGAGGAGCAACAGAGAATACATGTGGCCTGTAAAGCCTAAAACATAGACCGTCTGATGCCTTTTACATAAAAAGTTTGTTGACCCCTGTAATAGATGATAAAGTGAGGCAAGAGATAGCATATTGCAAATAAATGGAAGAAACCAGATTTTGAGTCTACAAGATCTGGCTCTGGAATCTGTGTTCTTACCCTTTACATAGCTTTACAGCAAAGCTAAACGTTCTAAAGTGCAATAGAACAATTTGAAATTACTTTCTTCTTAAATAATTGTATTAAAAATGAAAAATTGGGTGCAAATGGCTGAAAAGCAATGCTCTTTGGAATTTCTTTAATTTCCCATTAAGAATGAAAAGTGTTAAGTCTTGGCCTTCTGGTTTTTGTTCTTCCTTTTCTTTAAATGGGTGGCAAGAAATAAGGCAGATGATGAAGCATCAAATATGTTAACTTTTAAAAGTATAGACACACATACAAATTGTCCCCAAGCATCTGGCTTGGACTTCCAGATGCCCTGATGATTTTTACCAATATTTTGAGGTAAATGATAGCTACTGTTGATAATCTTGAAATGTATATGTTAGCATATAGTGAAGGAAACAAAAATATTTCACGCCAAAATATACTTATTTGGTGTATTTTGAGAAAGCTATGCAGAGGGCCTGCAAACACAAGTAGCCCTACACAGCTGTCTTTTGTGGGAAAGATTTTCTTCTGCAGAGAAAATCTGCACTGATGCAGCAAAGCTTTCTCTGAGCCCTCCCATGTCTGGATCAAGGAAAGATTAACTGAGAGTCTGATACCTTTAACTGAGATTCTGCTGTCTGTGAGGTTTCATCTATATAACGAGATGACCTTTGCTAGTCAAGCCTCCTCTTCCCCACTCCTATAACCTGTCTTGCCATCATAAACCATTTTGAGTGAAGCGTCTAGCTATTCTTTCTGTAGTCTCAGGATGATATCAAAACACCATATGGCCATTTCTTTGAGCTTTTATATATTGTGTGACTCCTCTGAACATGACTGCACAAAATAAATTTGTATGCCTTTTTTCCTGTTAATCTGTGAACAGATCAGGGGAGAAACTTAAACTTCCCTGCAGTAGAAACATTTTTATAATTCAATTTGTAGATATTTGTATTTTTTAGTTATGTAACAAGTATAGCTAAGAATGTTTACTTCATTACAAACATTTCATGTTTATGTGTCAGTGTTCTACACTGTTGCCATTTGCCTAAACGAATAACATGTCCACACAGGACTAGGCTCAGAATTTGGTCTGTCTCTTATAATCTCTTTGAAAAGTTTATAAATTCTTCCAAATAATTTATGAAGTATCAATCTTATATGACTAAAATTGATCTATGTGTCCTCCAATTAAACGTAATCATTACTGTTGGAGTTAAAGCCAGTTTCACATTCACATTCTTCTTAGGCTCTGTGTGGGGTGTGTGGGGGGTGTGTGTGTGTGTGTGTGTGTATCAGGATGCATGCACCTTCCTAAAGTCATAGCAAGCTCACACTTTGGTGATCCCTAACTCTTCCCTGGGACTTTCTTAGGCAGATTTATAGTTATGTCTTGCAAGTATACTATTCTTACCAAGTTTTAGGGGTTTTTAAAAAAATATGTTGTTTTTTGTAATTCTTAAATATGATACATCAGCTCTTACCTCTTGCCATTTCTGGGAACTTTATTATACATTTGATAGTGTTTTTAATGCATCTTTAGATGCTGGGTTATTATTATCTTAAATACTCTCTAATTCAGTGAGTTTATAGTTTCATAAAATATCACTTATTGCTTTTCACATTGTAAAACCCCCATACTGTGAATAATTTCATTTTATTTATGCATAGCAGCACAAGATTTTTTAAGAACAAATGAAAAGATTTCTAAGACCCTGTATTTACATGGTATCTTGTTAATGTTTAAATTTGTATTTTCTAATCCAGAATATATCTAACACAGGACTTCAGAAAAAAAAATTACTGATATGTTTCCTGATTAAAACAAAGCATGAATCTCTATATATAAAGACAAGAGGCAGTATTTTTCTTTTAATAAGATCTTTAGATATAACAGAGATACTCAATTGTCTATGAGAGGAATGGAGACAAATAGACTATGACTCTTTCTTAAAAGAGATCAGGAAAATCCTGAGGTGGAAGCCTCCATTGATACCAGTACCAACCAAATCATACTAAGTGAGCAGCTTCTTAGTCTTTATATGAATAAAGCTTTCCCTAAAGTAGAATGAGTATGCAAGGAGCAACTGTATTTATTGAGCCTACAATTATATTTCCCTTTAATATAACATTTGAATTACTGTCACCTCAAAGGAGACCTAAATTTGTCTTAAAGATTATACAGTACTCTATATCTAAATCACATCAGTTTTATATTTATTTAAATTTCTGTCTTCACTCTTAATATATTCTACCTCACAGAAACAAACTGAGAAAAATGCCTACATAAGATTATTGCATGACAGAAGGAAAAGTTATAATGCTAAGAATGTCTTATTCTAAGGAAATTTTTATATTCAGTTAACTCATGATTTTGTCTTTTTTTCTTTAGCACTACTTTAAATTGTTTTTCAAAGGGGCTAAATTAATATTAATGTATAGTCATATATTAAGATAGTATACTAATGAACTGCAATCAGGAAAAAAAACAATAGTGCATACCTCATTTAATTGAGCATCACTTGATTGTGCTTCACAGATACCCTGTTTTTTACACATTCAAGGTTTGTGACAACCCTGTGTTGAGCAAATTTATCAACACCATTTTTCCAACACCTTTTGCTCACATTGTATCTCTGTATCACATTTTGCTAATTTCCACAATATTTAAAACTTTATTATTATTATATTTGTTATGATGATCTGTGATCAGTGGTCTTTACTATTGTAATTATTTTGCGGTACCATGAAACTCGCCCATATAAAACTGCAAACTTAATTGGTAAATGTGCATGTTCTGACTGCTCTACAAACTAGCCATTCCCTAAGGGTCCTGTGGGATAACAGAAAAAGATTTTTTAATATATGCAATTGGAGGCTCACAGGGATAGGAAAGAAAGAATGGAGCAAATTTATGAAGAAATAATAGCTGAAAAAATCTAGATTAAATGACAGGCATAATTTATAGATTTTAAAAGCTCAGAAACCCCCAAATAGAGTAAATACAAACCAAAAACTTACATATGGCAAAGCTAATTGCTGAAAACCAAATATCAAAAATATCCAGAGGAAAGAAAACCTTATTTACAGAGTAAAAGTGATACAAAAAAGTCGATTTTTATTAGAAACTATGCCAAATTCAGTAGTACAGTATCCTTTAAAGTGTTGAAAGAAAAATAAGAAAGTTAATCCAGAATTCTAAGATAGAAAACTAAGAAAAAATTCTGCAGGCTGGAGGGATATTACACCAAATGAGAAGTCTAATTTTCAAGAAGTAATGAAATGATAAATATCTGGGTAAATGTAAAAGGCTTTTTAAAAAATATTAAAATACATACGAATGTTTAAAAGAATAACATATTCGTGTGTGGCTAATAATGTATGTAGACTTCATACAAATAACATGATAACTATAATAAAAAAGGATGTGAGGGTGATAAAGGACTCAAACAGTTGTAAAACTTCTACATTTTACAAGAATTGATAGAATATTAACTCTAATCGACAGTATAAATTAAAGATGCATATTGTAATCCCTAGAGCAACTATTTAAAAATGTGGAAAAGAAATATTAAAAAGCCAATACATTAAAATGGAATTTAAGAAATAATCCACATAATAAGGAAAGGGGGGACAAAGGAACAAAACACAGAAGGAACAATCAGTCCTTAATACCATTATATCAATACTTGCAATAAATTTAATTGGATTAAATTCTCCAATTAAAATCAGAAATAAGCAGAATGAATTTTTAAAAAGCATGACTCAACTATCTGCTCTCTACAAGAAATGCATTTAATATATGAAGATGCAGGCATGTTGTAAGTAAATGTATTAAAAAAAGATTATGGAAGCAGTAAGTGTAAGAAGGTTTGGGTGCATATATTAATATAAGATAAAACAGACATCAAAAGAAAAAGAATTAACTGAGATAAAGACATTTTATTATGATTCATCACAGATGTGTGTGCATCCAATAGCAAAGTTTCAGAATATGTAAAGCAGAAATTGACAGATAAAGGGAGAAATAATTTCACAACTACAGTAGGAGATCTAAATACCTCTTCCTGAGCAATTGATAAAATAGGCAAAAAAGAAAAAAAAAAAAACAGTAGACATAGATGATCTGAGTCAGCCAAATAGACCCACCTCCTACTTGTAGAACACTACACGCAACAACTACAACTTCTTTCAAAGTGTAAGACAAACAGTCCAATTTTAAAAACTGGAAAACAAGCTACATAACAGGAAAAAAATCCACAATATATATATCTGACAAAAGAACTTGTATAATATATAAAGACCTATTATATATCAATAGAAAGAAGCCAACAACAACAACAAAAAATGAGCAAGCCACTTGAGTAGATACCTCACAAAAGAATATGGTCAATCAATACTCACAGGAAAAGATGCTTGATATCATTAGTCATGAGGGAGATGCTAATAAAAACTATGATTTATTACCATTACACACGTACTAAAATAGCTACAGTTTTTAATACCTTGTGTTGGCAAGAACATGAAATCATTGGAATTCTCACACAATGCTGGTGGGGAATGCAAAATGGTATGTGGCACCAACCAAGTTACACATCTTTGTATGGAGGTGATGATAGAGCAGCAGGAGCAGCCTAGCACCAGTTGTTGGAACCCCGGTAGGATGACAAAGGCATCCATATTGCCTGGCATGGATGTTGGAGCTTGAGAAGGGTAAAGAGGGCTTCTACATCAGATGTCCAGGGAGGTGGTGGTGGTAACAGGTGATTAGTAACATTTAGCAAGGAAAAATCTAATAATATATTGAAAATAATGGGAGTCATCCTCCAGAGTGTAGAAGAGAGTTACAGGTGTGGAAAGAAAACAAGAAGGATTGTTGGATTACAGTTGGAGGTATCGGTATGAGCTTGTGAATTTCAATAGGTAGAAAGACAGAGATGTAGATACAGAGATAGGCAGAGATGCAGTTTGTGTGTATATACCTGTGTATGTGCCTAGGAGCAGTGACTTCAACAGCAGTGAGAACACCTGGCACCCACATGTAGGTATCTTGGTTATATTCTCCACTAAAAAGAAGTAAGACTCTTTGGGAAAATGACTACTTCCATAACGGAGCGGAAAATATACAGAATGAGCCTGGAATATTTTGTTTTTCCAGAAAGTTAAAAAATACTCAAATAATGATGTAGACATAGTAAAAGGACACAAAGACAGTTTGAAGGGGTATTAGCTGGCTACACCTGCGACATTTTGAACATCAAAATGAATAAAGATAGTAATGGACTATGTAACTCATTGAACGAAATATGAATTTATGTATCTATGTGATATAAATAAGTGAGTAAATGACTAATGGTGAGATAACAGTAGAATACCTACAAATAAATGTAGGAATAATGTTGGAATGAGAAAATCACCATTTGGCAATCATTGTAATAATTTATTCAGTTTAGAAACATCAATGGATGCTAAAAATAATAATGAAATGTTGTCAAGGAATGGGATATTTATATACCTTCAAATTATCTCTCCACAAAATACTAATTACAGAGAGGAAAAAAATAGCTAGCTTACAATTAAGGGAGCTTGCAGACATCACCTTAATCAAGTGATCCAAGTTAACATCATCTGTGATGAGAGAAATTGAAATCATGTACCTTAGCTTGGTGTGGTGGCAGACACCCATAATCCCAACACTTTGGGAGGTTGAAGCAGGAGGATCACTCGAGCCTAGGAGTATGAGGCCAGCCGGGAAAACATAGTGAGACCCCCATCTCTACAAAGATTCCAAAAATTAGCGGGCTGGGTGGTGCTGCCTATAGTCCCAGCTACTCGGGAGGCTGAGGTGAGAGGATCGTTTGAGCCTGGGAGGTCTAAGGTACAGTGAGCAGAGATCACACCACTGCACTTCAGCCTGTTCAACAGAGTGAGACACTGTCAGAAAGAAAGAAAAGAGAGAAGGAGAGGGAAGGAAGGAAGGAAGGAAGGAAGGAAGGAAGGAAGGAAGGAAGGAAGGAAGGAA
>NC_045435.1:9637738-9677323 GCF_002776525.5 Piliocolobus tephrosceles | reverse complement strand
AAGGAGGGAGGGAGGGAGGAAGGGAGGGAAGGGAAGGAAGATCATGTACCACCTGACACAATGAGAATATAGCATCATAGAAAGAAAAGAAGGATGGAAGGAAGGAAGGAGGAAAAAGAAAGAGGGGAAAGGAAGGAAGAGAAAGAGGAAGGAAGGAAGAAAAAGAAAGAAAAGAGAAGAAAGAAAAGAAGAAAGAAAAAAGAGAAGAAAGAAAGAATGAAGAAAGAAAAAAAGTAAAAGAAAAGAAAACGAAGAAGAAAGAGAAAGGAAAGAAAGAAAAAGAAAGAAAAGAAAAGAAAAAGAAAAAGAAGAAAAAGATTATGTGCCACCTGACACAATGAGAACATAGGAACATAGTAACATACTTTTGGGATATTGCCAAAAATCTACAGCCTGAATCTAACCATAAGAAAACACCAGACATTTCCAAATAAAAAGATCTTGCTTCCACCAAAATGTGGCCTGTAACAGTAAAAAATGTCACAGTCATGAAAGTCAAGGAAAGACTGAGGAATTTTTACTGAGTAAAGGAGACTAAAGTGACAACTAAATGTGGTATGTGATTCTGGACTGGATCACTTTGCTAAAAAGAACATTAATGAGATAATTGTCAAAACTTAAATGGAATCTGCAGATAAGGCAGTAGAATACATCAACATTAATTTATTGATTTTGAGAGTTGAATTGCAGTTAGAATTTTAGGAGAATGGTTATGTTTGTAAGAGTTACACATCAAAGTATTTGGGACATCATTTTGACAACATAATTTCAAATGATTCAGGAAATAATAAGAGGTTCTTCATACTATTCTTGTAATTTTTCAATAAGTTTGAAATACTTTCAAAATTAAGATATTTAGAAAAAAATTATATGACATAACAATATAGAGAAAATGGAATTTTACATATTGAAGAATTAGAATAAAAGGTAGATGAGTGTTTTCACAAAAGAATGCCTGAAATGGTATCACTGATAAAAATCAACTGACTGAATAGATTGATAATTGCAACCAATATGAGAAATGTAAGTATACTTATATAAATTAAGTAATTCTTGAAAGTTATAGATATATTAGAAAATACAATACTGCTACCAATTAAAATAAACACTTTAACTCTTAATAATAAAGATGGACCAAGTGCCTTTTGGGATTTCATAGTAGTAATACTTACAACCTGCCAACTTTTGAATGAATTCCAGGTAATTCATTCAAAAAATTCATTTTCTCATAGCTATGAGAAAAGCAATTCATGTAAGAATGCCACGCAGCTGTCAGATTGTTTTGATTCTTGTATACACTTGATTTTAGTCCTAAATTAGATATATGGTTATTAGTAAGACTTCTCCAGCTAGATTTACTCGTCTAACCTGTCTCAGGCAAGGATTGGCAGCTATAAATTCAAATTATGTAGGTCACTTTAGGATCAGTGCAGCAGTTTCTCCATCTGTCTATTTCTCATACCTTATCATTGTCATTTACTTTTTAATTGTGCAATTATTTTGAAGAAGGTCAAGAGAATGTAGCAAAGAGTTCACTTAAAGGTAGTTTCATATGAACATTCCAGAGCCCTTATATGTTCTTGTATTACACATAGTATTTGATGATTCACATTGTAGTAGCACTCATTCACTGCTGTATTTCCTAACCAAATCAGACAGCAAGCAAAAATTAATTATCTCTCTTTTTTTTGGCCTACTATTGCACTCCTACTCTTTGATACTGCTTTTCGACTAGTGTACTATTCCTAATATAAATGTTTCAATAGATTCAAAATCTGTTAAATAGTGTTTCAACTGGGTTCTGATTGCAAGTTTTCCATCCATGCTTCTAGAGCTGTGATTTGTGAAATCTGTCCAGGACCCCAGGCACAGCCTGCCCAAATCATATGATTTGGCACTTCTTCCTCCCTTTTCCCATGTATAGACATACCTTCAGAGATATTATGGGTTCAGTTCCTGACTAGCACAATAAAACGAATATAGCAGTAAAGCAAGTCGCATAAACTTTTAGGCTTCCTAGTGCATTCAGAAATTATGTTTATAATATAATATATTAAGTATGCAATAGCATTATGTCTAAAACCACGAGGTACATGTCTTAATTTTTAAAAAACTTTTATTGCTTAAAAATGTTAATTATTATCTGAGACATCAGCTAACTCTAATCTTTTTGCTATAATAGTAGAAGGTCTTGCCTTCATGTTGATGGCTGCTGACTGGTCAGGGCGGTGGTTGCAAATGGGTGAGATGACTGTGGCAATTTCTTAAAAGAAGACAACAACAAAGTTTGCCACATTGATTGACTCTTCCTTTCACAAAATATTTCCCTGTAGTATATGATGCTGTTTAACAGCATTTTACCCACAGTAGAACTTCTTTCAAAACTGGAGTCAGTCCTCTCAAACTGTGCTCCTGCTTTAACGACTAAGTTTATGCAGTATTTGAAATCTTTGTTGTCATTTCAACAATGTTCACAGCATCTTCACCAAGAGTGAAGTTGTAGATATATTAGAAAATACAGTACTGCAACCAATTAAAATAAACACTTTAACTCTTAATAATAAAGATGGACCAAGTTCCTTTCAGGATTCTATAATAGTAATACTTTCAACCTGCCAACTTTTAGCTATGAGAAAAGCAATTCATATCAGAATGCCACACAGCTGTCAGATTGTTTTGATTCTTGAATACACTTGATTTTAGTCCTAATTTAGATATATGGTTATTAGTAAGTACCTACTTTCTTTGCTCATCAGGAGCAACTCCTCATCCATTCAAGTTTTCTCATGAGATTGTAACCACTTAGTCATGTATTCAAAGTCTGTGTGCAATTCTAGTTCTCTTACTATTTCCAGCACATCTGCAGCTACGTCCTCCACTGAAGTCTTGAACCCCTCATTGTCATCCATGAGGAATGGAATCAATCTCTTCCAAACTCCTGTTAAAGTTGATATTTTGGCCTTCTCACAGGAATCATGAATTTTTTTTTTTTTTTTTTCCAGAATGGAGTCTCTCTCTCTCTGTCGCCAGGCTGGAGTACAGTGGCGCAATCTCAGCTCACTGCAACCTTCACCTCCTGGGTTCAAGTGATTCTCCTGCCTCAGTCTCCTGAGTAGCTGGGACTACAGACACACACCACCACACCCAGCTAATTTTTTTTTTTTTTTTTTTTTTTAAGCAGAGACAGGGTTTTACCATGTTGGCCACGATGGTCTCGATCTCCTGACCTCATGATCCACCCACCTCGGCCTCCCAAAGTGCTGGGATTACAGGTGTGAGCCACTGCGCCTGGCCTCATGAATGTTCTTAATGGCATCTGGAATCCTTTTCAGAAGATTTTCAATGGACATTGCTCAGATCCCTCAGAAGAATCACTATCTGTGGCAGCTCTAGCCTTATAAAATGTATTTCTTAAAAATAAGACTAGAAAGTTACTCCTTGATCCATGGGCTGCACAATAGGTGTTCTATTAGCAGGCATGTAAACAACATTCATCTCCTTGTATCTCTCCATCAGAGCTCATGAGTGACTATTTCTGAAAGGAATCTTTTTTTTTTTTTCTGAGCAGTAGGTATCAAAAATGGGCTTGAAATATTTGGTAAACCATGCTGTAAAAAAATGTGTTATTATCCAGGCTTTGTTGTTCCATTTCTAGAGCACAAGCTTAGTAGATTTAACATAATTTTTAAAGGCCCTAATATTTTCAGAATGGTAAAAGAGCATTGGCATCCACTTAAAGTCACCAGCTTAATTATCGCATGAGGGTCAGCCTGTCCTTTGAGACTTTGAAGCTGGACATTAACTTCTCCTCTCAGTAATAAAAGTCCTGGATGGCATCTTCTTCCAATATAGGGCTGTTTCATCTACACTAAGAATCTGTTGTTAGTGTAGCCACCTTCATCAATGATCTTTGCTAGATTTTCTGATAAATTGCTTCAGTTTCTACATTAGCATTTGCTGCTTCACCTTCCACGATGATATTATGGAGATGACTTCTTTCCATAAACCTCATGAACCAACTTCTGCTAGCTTCCAACTTTTCTTTTCCAGCTTCCTCATCTCTCTCAGCCGTCATAAAACTGAAGAGAGTTAGGGCTTTGCCCTGAATTAGGATTTGGCCTAAGGGGATGTTGTGGTTTCTATCAAGACTATTAAAACTTTTTCCATATCAGCAATAAGGTTGTTTCACTTTCTTTTCATTTATGTAGTCATTGGAGTAACACTTTCAATTTCCCTCAAGTTTTTCCTTGCGATCACAACTTGGCTAACACTGCTGGGCACAGAAGGCTTAGCATTTGGTCTGTTTTAGCTTTTGACATGCTCTCCTCACTAAGCTTAACCATTTCTAGCCTTTGATTTAAAGTGAGAGATACAAAAGAAGACATGCATGCAGCCAACAGACACATGAAAAAATGCTCATCATCACTCGCCATCAGAGAAATGCAAACTAAAACCACAATGAGATACTATCTCACACCAGTTAGAATGGCAATCATTAAAAAGTCAGGAAACAACAGGTGCTGGAGAGGATGTGGAGAAATAGGAACACTTTTACACTGTTGGTGGGATTGTAAACTAGTTCAACCATTATGGAAAACAGTATGGCAATTCCTCAAGGATCTAGAGCTAGAAGTACCATATGACCCAGCCATCCCATTACTGGGGATATACCCAAAGGATTATAAATCATGCTGCTATAAAGACATCCACACGTATGTTTATTGCAGCACTATTCACAATAGCAAAGACTTGGAATCAACCCAAATATCCATCAGTGACAGACTGGATTAAGGAAATGTGGCACATATACACCATGGAATACTATGCAGCCATAAAAAAGGATGAGTTTGTGTCCTTTGTAGGGACATGGGTGCAGCTGGAAACCATTATTCTCAGCAAACTATCGCAAGAACAGAAAACCAAACACCACATGTTCTCACTCATAGGTGGGATCTGAACAATGAGATCACTTGGACTCAGGAAGGGGAACATCACACAATGGGGCCTATTGTGGGGAGGGAGGAGGGGGGAGGGATGGCATTGGGAGTTATACCTGATGTAAATGACAAGTTGATGGGTGCTGACGAGATGATGGGTGCAGCACACCAACATGTCACAAGTATACATATGTAATAAACCTGCAGGTTGTGCACATGTACCCTAGAACTTAAAAATAAAAAAATAATAATAATAAAAATAAAGTGAGAGATACGCAAGTGTTTCTTGTACTTGAAACCTTAGAGGCCATTTCAGGGTTATTAACTGGCCTAATTTCAATATTGTTGTGTCTCAGGAAATAGGAAGGCCCAAGGAGAACGAGAGATAGAGTAACGGTAGGTCCAGGGAGTAGTTAGAACACATATATTTATCGATTAGGTTCACTACGGTATATGGATGCAGTTTATGGCACCCCAACACAATTACAACAGCAATATCAAAGACTTCTGTTCCAGACCACCATAACAGATATAATAATGATGAATTATCATATGTTTGAATTATTACAAGAATCTCCAAAATGTGTCACAGAAACAGAAAATCAGCACATGCTGTTGGAAAAAGGGGGCTGATAGACTTGCTCAACACAAGGTTGCCACAAACTTTCAATTTGTAAAAAGCACACTACCTGCAAAGCACAATAAAGTTTTATGAAAGGAGACATGCCTGTTCATATTTATCACACTGTTTTCTAATCTTATAACTGTTGCTGAGTTGTACGTTTCTTTCCTTCAAATTGGTCTTCTTCCCCTCCCTCTCCCTCTGTCACCTAGGCTGGAGTGCAATGGTGTGATCTCGGCTCACTGCAACCTCTGCCTGCCAGGTTCAAACAATTCTCCTGCCTCAGCCTTCTGAGTAGCTGGGATTACAGGCACCCGCTACCACACCCAGCTAATTTTTGTATTTTTAGTAGAGATGAGACGGGGTTTCGCCATGTAGACCAAAGTGGTCTCAAACTCCTGACCTCAGGTGATCCACTCGCCTCTGCCTCCCAAAGTGCTGGGATTACAGGCGTGAGCCACTGCACCCAGCCTGAAATTGATCTTCTTGAGGGGAGATCACAGTTCCAAATGCATGGCCTGGAAGTATTGAATAAATAAACATTATTGGATGGGTGGATGGCTACAAAATAACCTTGTAGATGGAATATTGGGGGGTTTTGTTGTTGTTTCTCAAAATATATTCCTCCGACAAACTTCCCTAATCAAGTTCAAAGCAGCTAACACAAAAGCAATAAATTCAGGGTCAATGATTTAGATTCTACCTAGATGTTTATTTTAGAAGTTTTATTTTTCTTGTTTTTTTTTCTTGAAATGTAGACTGACTTATAGACTTTCCTGAAATGTAGAGTGATTGATAGACTTTTCAGAAAATACGTATTTGTTATTTCTCTGACTACCTTCCTGAGCTACTAAGCAAGTGTTCTGCCCGTAGCTATTTGCTAAATTTTATTTAAAGGTACATCTTCAGCATCATGCAATATTGCCATGTAGCAAACCTGCACATGTACCCCCCATATCTAAAAGTTGAAATAAAATTAATTAATTTTTAAAAGATGTGTCCTATTCTAAACTAGACTGGGTTTTACTTCAATTCCAGTGGTCAAATTTACCTATAGAATACACTTACATGGCGGGAAGTACTGGAATGAAAATGGCAGAACTCACTAAGTTTATTTCCCTCAGACTGCATTGTGGCTGATACTGTTACAGAGACAGATTTTATACTATAGTATGGTCAGCTGTTTCATTTGATGATGTATATAATTGATCATTTGAAGTGGAGTTTCTGTTGAGCCAGATGGAGGTGAAACATCATTCTAATTTTTGGTGTTACTTAAAGTTAATACCAACTGGGTGGTTCACAAAAACAATCTGTTCATTAATCGTCTTCTGTACTCAATAATAAAAGCAGTATGTCAATACATTTACCTGTATGAGAAGTAGACCAAATGACTTACACAGACACTGACTACTTAGAAGACTTTATTTGGGGAACTGAAGAGAAGAAAAATGAAATAGAAGATAGGACATAGAAATGAATGAAAACTTAAGAATGGTTATTAATATGAAATCAATTGAGAATTACCTTTTTACTTTGATATTTCAGCAAAAATATTTCTATTGAATGCTTATAAAAATAGCATTCCTTTTGCTTTTTGTTCTTTACTAAATGGAATGCTTCTGCAGTGTCTAATCAAACCCCATCATAACAGGGGCTTGGATAGAAATTACTGTCCTTTTCAAGTCAAGTACTCAACATCCTTTCCAGTAACATTTTTGGTCTTTTTTTTTTTTTTTTTTTTTTTTTTTTTTGAGACAGGTTCTTGCTCTGTCACCCAGGCTGGAGTGCAGGTGGCATGATCATGACTCACTGCAGCCTCAACATCCTGGGCTCAAGCAATCCTGCCATCTCAGCCTCCCAAAGAGCTGGAACTACAGGCGCTTGTTCCCACACCTGGATAATATTTTTCTTTTTCTTTTTAGTAGACATGAGGTCTTACTATGTTGCTTAGGCTGGTCCCAAACTCCTGGGCTCAAGTGATCCTCCTGCCTCTGCCTTCCAAAGCTGGGATTACAGGTTCACACCAGTATGCCTGGCCTCCAGTAATTTTCAAAGTGAGAAATAATTGTGAAAATGTGACTAAGTACATTAAATAATACTTATGATATCTTTTCATGTTGATATGTGGTTTTAAAAAAAAGACATATAGCTAGGCATGGTGGCTTGTGCCAGTAATCTCAGCTTGGGAGGCTAAGGTGAGAGGATCACTTAATCCCAGGAATTCGAGGCTACAGTGCAGCAGCAAGCTAAGATCACAACACTGCACTTCAGCCTGCGCAAAAGAGAGCCCATCTCTAAACCAAAAACAAAACAAAAACAAAAGGACAAATAAAACACATTTTAGTATCTGCAGTCTCATTTATAAAATTTCCAGAGGTCATAGTAAGGGGCAAAACCAAAAAGAAAACTTAACTTCTTGTCTTCTGTTTACCTCTTTTCATAGGTAACTCCTTTTTTTCCTTTACCAGTGAAAAGCGGACTAGAAGAGGTGAGGAAGGAATTCAATTGGTAGGATAAACTAAAACCTAGCTGTCTGGTTCTTTAGTTCATTATTTGGAAATCCAGTTAAGTTATACTTTAAATCATTTTTTACAAGTTTTTCAAAATGAAAGTGGGGTCATTGAGACATGTACTTGCCCCATTTTTTAAGAAGTAAAAAATTATGTCATCTATACTAACATTTGGTTTTATAAGCTCCATATGGATTTTTTTTGCTACTACCTTGAGCAATATTTTAAAATAAATTTTTCTGGAAGTTTGTTAACGATATTTTCTTTCAGAATGGAGTAAGATTTCCACAGACACGTCAAGTTTATATTCAGCACAATATTCATCATTTCATCACTCCAAATTATAATCAAAGTGAATAGATTTCTATTTTATTCTATGCAAAGAAAATTCATGTACAGGAAATAACGTTAATCTCAATTTTAGATTAGGTAAAGTTCCCATGTGAAAACCGGTCCATTTTATATGACAGCATGCAGCATTTCCAGCTGCTTTCTCTCCCTAATCAAAACATTTGCTTACAAAAGCAGCTGCCACTATGCCTTGTTTTTAAACCATTTGCAAGAAATCAAACTGAGAACAAAGTATCTGTAGTAAAAAGCTCTAGCTTCTGGGACATGTATACTACAAAATGTCAGAATAAGATAAAAAGGAAGCCAATTCACAACTAATTTTTTTTGTTTTGTTTGTTTTGCTCCAAAGCTTTGTTTCATAAAGCCCTTAAAATTTACAATTAGCACTAATATAATGCAGTCTAGAAATGTATAAATAATTGTTCTTTATGGAACACTTTTAAAATTGTATATTAGAAGTGCATATTACAGTGCAGAGTTCATGAAGTCAGATGATCAGATGAAATATTTTGGGAAAACAATACAGAGGATGAATTTCTCATCTAATAGTAAATTATTATTCTGAGCCATTATCTACATCATGCTTATGAAGCTCCATTAATAAAACTTAATATCTTACATATGACCTTATATTTTAGATAGCATTTGACTTAGATAAAAGACACATCACACTGAATTGGTGTGAACAACCATTTTGGAACACATGTTATAATCAGTGTTTGCCAAAGACACGCTACTCCTATTTATATATTTTTAAAAGTGCAACGTTTCAATCTTAGCAAATTTTGTGCTGTTTGAAAGCTATATATTTAATTTTTAATGTTAATGTTATATTTTTGTAAAGGACTAATTTCTCTTTGAAGTATCATCATATCAAAGGGAGAAAAGTGTAAATGTAATTTAGGTCAGACTAACACATTTTACTTAATTTAAGCATTAAAAGATGTGTGTTCAAAAGATCTCAATCTCCACATGTTCTGCAAACAAAAAACAGACAAACAATGCAATAAAACATCATGCATCTCATAGAAGTTGGAATAACCAATTACTTAAAAATTTTACCATCTGTTCTCATTGAAGCAGCAAGACAGGCATTTCCCCTATGTTACAAACCATGATAATTAGAAAGTAACAATGAGAAATGCTAACATCATTTTTCCCCTTTCTTATTTGCTGTGGGGGTTCTTAATGAAAATTTGAGCATACAAACAAAGGAAAAGAGAGGATATTCCCCCACCCCACCTTCTAATTGAGTGCTTATATTCAGTAATAGCTTTTTGCTGCCCTGGGCAGCATGACACTGCCTCATTTGGCCACGCACAGCTATTATTCTAGGAGGCAGCTAGTGAAGTGCCCCAATCCATCTGCTTGCTTTTTCATGGGCTGGTGCTTTCCTTGATGTTGACAGCTGTCTTAATATTCCTGGGCCACCTGCCACACAGTAAATACTGTGCTCTAAGATATATACAGAAGTTTATTCCCCGGTGGACTTTTCAACAAAAAAGCTTAGCATTACTAAACTACTCTTGCAGTTCAAATGCTTCAAGGATCAACACTTTCATTCTATTCTCATACCTTTGAGAATGGTACTTACGTTGTGGGAATGACAATTCAGTTACAGTGCGATGAACTTCAGGATTTCTCATATATCACACAAGTTATTTAATTATAGTATTATAGGTGGAAATCAGGTGCTAAAAGGAGGTAGAGAAGAAGAGAGCATATTGACAGTTTCTCCTCTAGTGAGCCTTCCAGGAACCCATCAGACTGAGCTGGGGATCCCTCCTACATTTCTCATCTTACCCTATTTGCTCATCTTGCCCAATTAAACTTGCTCCTTGATGTGAAGCATTTGGTCTTGTCTACCACTGTATCTCCATGTCTAGGAATGAGCATGTAACTGACACATAGTATGTACTAGAGGACATATCCAGATTTTGTGGGATCTGAAGTTTTTACAATTTGGAGGATCCTCTTTAAAGAAAAAGGATTTTAAAATAAGAACACTAGATACAAAAATGAATACATTGAATGAAAACATAACCATGCAAATTACCAATTTTAAAAGGTGGACTAGAAAAACAATATAGTTTTCTTATTAAACGCCATGCACAACTCTATATCACTTTTTTCCCTATATTTTTGGTAGTGTACTCTTCAATAGCCTTTCATATGACAATAATTTAGTAATATTATTTTCTATAATAATGAAAAGAACGTTCCTCTAGTTCTGTTCCTCTTATTATTGATAGAAGGACTGTGTAAACATGCAACACTACACAAACACACACACACACACATGCACAGAGCTCGTGGTACTGCTACACGTTTGTACCCTACAAACAAGAATTCTGATAAATTCTATTTTACATGGTTTACATCAACAAGAAAAAATGTTTTGTGTTTACAGTTATAAAAATTATTTTGGGCGGCCGAGGTGGGTGGCTGAGGTCAGGAGTTCGAGACCAGCCTGACTAATATGGTGAAACCCCATCTCTACTAAAAATACAAAAATTAGCTGGGCATGGTGGCGGGCACCTGTAGTCCCAGCCACTCAGGAGACTGGGATAGGAGAATTGCTTGAACCTAGGAGGTGGAGGTTGCCGTGAGTCAAAATTGCACCATTGCACCCTAGCTGGGGTGACAGAGCGACACTCCGTCTCAAAAAACAACAACAAATATATATATATATATATATATGTATATATATATATATATAGTATTATTGAACATATTATTGCTATGAGAGAAATTATATCAATCGGAGGTAATTCTTCCCGTTGAAACTTTGTCTTCTGATGTCTGGAATAATTTTCCACATGCCACCTGATGCTGCTTTACCTTTCAAATCTTGTCTCACCTCTATTACCCATATATTTTCAGTGTCAGAGACCACAGAATATATGTCCTCTGGCTCTGTATCTTGGGTGTAATACTTTGTGAGCTGCGCTACAGAGAAATTGGAATTCAAGAAATAACTATATTTTGGAGAAGCTGAAAACCACATAAATATATTCCCAACTGAAATTCCCTAACAGATTCCCAAATGCGCTCAATAACTCTAGTGGAAAGAAAATTTAAATGGACATCTAAGTGGAAAAAAAAGAGATTGTGGTCTTAATCACATTATTTACTTTGGTAAATTTTACAGAACTGGCCATGGATCACATTGCTGAGTTCACACTGGAAGAGACTGTGCCAGTAGGGAGTCAAGAAACTTGAGCCTCATCAGCTTCACTGTAGATGTGCTTCTACTGCAGGCACTCACTAAACGTTGGGGAATAACTGGATGAGTGAATTAATGACACTGTGCTAAATTAGTATCTCTAAGATCCTTACAGCTCTAAAATTTGACATTTTTACGGGCTTCCTAAAGCAATCTTAGAATTTAGTATTTAGAGCCGGGCACGGTGGCTCAAGCCTGTAGTCCCAGCTAACACGGTGAAACCCCATCTCTACCAAAAAATACAAAACACACACACACACACACACACACACACACACACACACACACACACACACACAAAACTAGCCGGGCGAGGTGGCGGGCGCCTGTAGTCCCAGCTACTCAGGAGGCTGAGGCAGGAGAATGGCGTAAGCCCCGGAGGCGGAGCTTGCAGTGAGCCGAGATCATGCCACTGCACTCCAGCCTGGGCAACAGACCAAGACTCCGTCTCAAAAAAAAAAAAAAAAAAAGAATTTAGTATTTGGAAATTGGTTAATATGAGTTCAGGTTATAACAATGTAGGACATATAGAAAACTAGTAAGTGTTCAGAAAGCAAATGAAGGAAAATTCAACGGTCATTGTTTTATGGCTTTAAGCTATTTTGTCAAAGATGCAATTTGTCTTAGTGTAAGCATGGCATTATTTGTATTTAACAATCACTTAAGTGCTTTGCTGTGTCACCCAGTGGAGATCAGAGTATTGTTAGACATATTATTAGTTAAAACCATAATTTGTTAATTAAATCCTATTGACTCCCACCTATTTTTATCCCAAGAAAAACTTCCTGAACCAAGTACCCTCTGGGTAGGCATTGGGGCCTGGTTTGATCACAGAACAAGTGGGGGACAAATATACTGATTCAATAATACGCTGGGAAGACAAATTATCATTTCGACCTTTTAGCTGGAAAAAACAGTTTGCTTTATTACTCTTTTTGGGCTCTTTGGTAAGTGGGTCTTCAATGGAGATTCTCTTATAATAAAGCTAGAATTGGGAACTTTACTTGTCTTATTCAGTCTATTATCTTAGATTTTTTCTATTTTCTCAGACTAGGCTCACAGAGAAGCAGGAAAAATTTACCAACGAGTAAAAAAGAATTAATCTTGAGGGCTAGACTGAGATGAACCTGATTGATGGAAACCGGGCTGACTGAACTTTAAGGGGTTAAATTCTGCCAGAACAAATGCGAGTGAGTGCCTTGGCTCTATTACAGTTAGTAGGGGCTGGAGGGCTTCTGGGAGGCAGTGTGGGGAGGCAGGGAGGCTCAACAGCCTCCAGCAGGTGCTGAGAGGACTTGGGGCTTACAGGTATGCAATCCACTACTTCTCCTCCATCTCCCGAAAGCCAGAAGGGAGATTCCTCCAAGGTTCCCCTCTGCTGTGGACATTTCATTTTTATCTCATTTACTTGTACACATTGTTTAATGAACAAATGTCATATCACTTCCTTGATGCCTACCCCAGGGGCAGCTCGCCTTCAAACGAAAACAAAACACCTGGGGTGAACGGGCCTCTTAGTATCTCCTGTACTAGCTGCTAGGGTATGAAAAAAACAAGAAAAATCCATACCACTGTACTTAGACTTAAAATAAGTCTTAAGGACCCTTTGGTTCCCAGATTTCAGTGGCATCTGTGTAACGACTGCAAAATATGTTTCAGCACTGACAAGCTTGACATCACACTTTTTGATCAGTGCCGTTTTTGAAAGACTTCGCAGGGAAGGACGTAGCGTGGAGTGTGAAAAGTGTGAAACACAACGCGGTTAGGAAAAGTCACACCACAGAAAGCCAGCGGAACGCGCCGGGAAGTGGTGACCGCCTGACAGGTACCCCCAGCTCCCTCCCGTCGCCCGGTCCTGGGCTAACGCGATTTCGCCCTCAGGGCTGGAGCTGTCTCTGCGGTAGCTGCTTCTTAGCTCCCAGGAAGTTCGGGGCGCCCCGTTACTGCAGTTTGCCAAGTGTTTTCACAAACCTTCGTTCCTAAACCTCTTTCAAAAGTCTGGAGAAAACTGTTCCTGTGCTCTCACTGTAGGATAGAAAACACAACGGTCACAGAAAGTAATTGAAGGCAAAGCTCAACAGGCTGCAGCCTGAACCCTTTTGAGCGGGAAGCTCGAGCCTAGCGTCGCTCGCTAGGCGACACCCCTCAGGCTCTCAGGCCGGCGCCTTCTGGGGACCATGTCGCGCTCCGGCGGTGGCGGCTGCGCCCGGCTCAGGGCGGTGCCGCGGCCGCTGGCTCCTCCTGGGGGTGGGGCGGGCCGCGCCGGGCGAGGGCGGGAGGAGGAGCAGCCGCAGCGGCTTGAGGAGCTGCAGCGCTAGGAGCGCGTCGCGTCCGCATTTCTCCCGCCGGGGAGAGACTGAGCCGCGCTGGCAGCTCGCGTCCAGTCGATCTGCCCTCGCCGCATCCCGCGGCGCCCGGTCGGGCTCCGGGCACCAGGCACCACCTAGGTCGTTCCCTGCAGACGGCCCCGGGCCAGCGGCCCCCTCGGGAAATGTCCAGCGGCCGGAGAAAGGGCAGCGCCCCCTGGCACAGCTTCTCCCGGTTCTTCGCTCCCCGAAGTCCTTCCCGGGACAAGGAAGAGGAAGAGGAGGAGAGGCCGGGGACGAACCAGCCTCCAGCTCCAGGCCGGTCCGCTGCCAGGTGGGAGTCGCGGAGGAGGTCGCGGGGGGGCCCAGCGCGTACTCGCTAGACGAAGGCTCCCGGCCTGACCGCCGGCAGCTGGCCGCTCTCGGGCCAGGCTGCAGTTCGGTCGCCACTTTCTGTTCTTCTTCCTCCATTGCTAAAGTTTCCTCCTCCTTGCCCCGTTCCGGTGCCGCACCACTCGCCTCTCCTCTGCAGGTTAAATCGGGCAGAAGTTCTTGCCCCGCGGCCGGACGCATATCCCCCCGATCCCCGCCTGGCTCTGCGCTCTTCCTTTCCCACCTTCCCCTGCCGGAACGTGATTGGGTTCCCGTTCCACACACGCTCGACTCTCCAAGTTCTGTGGCAAAAGCGATTGCCCCGGCGTCCCGCCTGTAGTAATGGGAAACACTTGTGAGCCGAGCGGAGCCCTCAGCCAGGGGAATTGAGGGCGCGATCCCAGCACCACTTGTGTGGGAGGAGATCGGGGCAAAAGTGGAAAAGGTAAAGCTTTGGGACGTCACCCCCTCAGCTACGATGGTATTTTGCCATCTTATTTAAATTTTCTCAAAATGATTTTTAAAAGGAATTGTGATAATGCGTTCCCAAGACTTTCACCAAAGTGGACTGGATATGTAAACGACGCCACCCTTTATGTCTCATCTCTCCTAGAAACAGCTGCCTCAAGTTCCCAAACAGATTCTGGAAATCAAGTTTCCAGCTGTCTTGGTTTCAGTAATCAAAGGATACCCTTTCTCTGTAATATTTTAATCTTTCCTTCACTTTCCTATGTTCAAAAATCAAAAATTTTTAGACATGCCTCATTTAAATGCTTATTTCTGAGTCTTTTCATCCCCCTGAAGAAAGAGGGGTTAAGTAAAATGCAGCTCGCTTTCTTAAACTTATGAGAGGATTACACTATCTCCTCCCGAGAAGGACACACTCCAGAAAGCCATGTTTACTTCGGACTCAAGATTTCCTGGTGGGCTTAAAAAAAAAAAAAAATGGATAGGAAACAGAACTGAAAGTGAGCCAGTTCCATTAGTATTCAGATTTTGTGATGTGATTTTGGTCGTTTTTGTGTTCCTCAGTTTACCCGCTTGTGAAACATTTTCATTATGACCGTCTGTTAATCACATGCCACATATTTCCAAGAAAGCTCCTACGATAATTGAGTGGTTAATCTCCTGGGACATTTCAGCTATTATTGCTCTGACTGTTGAGAATTTAAAATTCAAAGTTACACAGTGGTTAAAAATAGTTTTGAAGTCTGACAGATCTCATCCAGGGTGTCAGCTAGTTCTACTGGTGTGGGCAGGCAGCCTGTGGTGCCTGCCACCGCCGTAACAACACTAACAGTCTTGGATAATATGAACGCAGCCTGCAAGGAAATCCCAAGTAGGCTCAGCAAAGTTGGGGACTTGAAAGTCAGTGTTAGAAAGGAATAAGCAGGTCAATTTCAGGGTCATGTCAGTAATGGCCTGAAATCCTACTGGCCTCTCCACCCCATTTTCCCTTTTTAAGGCACTTCTCAATTCTGATTTCTTTAGCTGACCACTCCAGCAGCTAGTTCCTTGTTTACCTACCACTTCTCTATTCTCATCATCTCCAGATTGGCAAAACTGTGGCTTTTCAACAATTAAGATTTTAATTGTGCTTATATCAATGCTAATTTTGTTCTCATCGTTTTTGGAACTTGCCAGGTGTTAGGGGGATAGCAGATGACCCCTTGTGTGGGTGTTTTACTGTTTTAAATGAGCTTACATCTTTCATTTCAAGGGCATAAACAAACACAAAGCCTTTATTGAAAATTTAATAAAACAAATGGAACCGCTTTGTAGTAATGAATGTCCCAGTAACACAACACCCTGATGTTAACAAGATTGGAAACAGAATTGCCATTTGTCACTATGATCTTATTTCACAATGAAAGACTGTTTTGGCTGTTTCTCTTTGTGGGCATAAAAACTTGTGTCATTATGAGAGCTGGATATACCTTCTGTAGAGGTGATTTTAGATGAAGAGGAGTCAGTGCAACAGACAAACAGGGTTGGTGTGGTAGGGACATAAAGTGTAAGAAAAAGGATTCTTTCTTTAGGAGCTATAAGAAGCTGGGAAGACCACTTGAAAACATTAATATGAATCCCTATCATATGTCTGGCACTTTACAAAGTACTTTCAATAATATTATTAAACATGACCTTTGACCAAACCTATATTATCAATATCCCCATCTTACTGTAAAAAACAGGGTTAAGGAAACTTACTGAAAGTTATGTAACTACTTTTCAGTCAGTGAACATGGTATCAGATGTGCCTACAATTCTGAACATGTAATAAAGGTTATTGTCTGCATTCCTGGCTTTTTGATGTACTTGAAAGGAAATGCACTCTCTAAAACCTGTGTTTTGAAGTCTCCTTTTTGCATCCCCAGTGTTGATTTGCATGAATTTTTTAATGTAACATGTACAAATATAAAACAAAACATAAGTTCCTTAAGAACAGAATTCCTTAACAGTTTCTTAAGTACAAAATTAAAAAATAAACTAAAACATAATTATGAGACCCATAAAAGTAGAATTTACAACATCCTGAAACTGTTTTCTTGGTTACTCACAAAATGCATACTGGGACAATCACCAGGTCTTTGGGGATTGGCCATGTCTTGATATAGGTCTTCCAATATTTTACTGCTTTGAACCATAGGAAAATCTTTGTTTTTATGGTGTGCTGTGAGTTATATGGGCTTCAGTTGGTGAGAACACTTCATTATGTTTTCTTTGTTGCTGTTCTGATCTCATTAATCTTACACAATTAAAGAAGGCCTATTAGCATCAACACTATTGTATATCCCAACTTAGGCATGAGCACTCAAATTGCTTGATAGTACTCATATTAGGTGGTTGACCATTTCCAGGAAATGCTTATATTAATTTATTTTAGATGATATAAAAAGGAAAACTGCAGTTGAAGTTATCATAGGAAACTCCGAAACTCCCAGAGTTCTGTGGATCCTAGTTTGAGAATCACTGCTGCAGTGTTAAGCCCAGTTTATAAGTATACAAGGAATGGACTCATTAGAAGTGATAGGGCAGACCAGGAAGTGCTTCCTGATAGGGATGATTTTAACTGGGTTTTCAAGGAATTGGTGATGTTTCTATACAAAGAGAACTTAGAAAGAGAGAGAAGAGGGAACACGTAGGTATTCCAGACTGAGCAAAGGCCTGCAAGGGGTTTATGATCTGTTAGGGGCTATATACATTAATTGGACAGAGTGAAAGGAGCAGTAAGAAAGTTAGGTTGGAACCGGGTCAGAAAGGTCTCTAGACAAAGTGTTTGGCTCTAGATGTAAGGCTCAGAGAATTTTTGCAAAAGCCTGTTATACAGATATTGCAAACTTGGAGGAATTCCTGCTTTATTTTATCTGCTTTGAGAAAATGATTGCTCAACTTTGTTTCTTGGCTGTATCATGCATGATGGACCTGTTTAAAATGAGTTCTGTGCAATGTTTGTAACTGTGAAGAGAGATGGTAAGGTGAGAACAGTATTTATCAAGGGCTGACTGTGCACTTACTCCTGGGCTGGGCACTTTTACTTGCAACATACCATGTAAATCTCACACTCAGCATGAAAGGTTGGTCCACTTATTACCATCTGACAATTGAAGAAACTGAGTTTGGGAGAGCACTCGGGTGGATGCTATGGGCGTTTTGAATGGAACAATTCTTTGAGCTGGACTCTTTTGTCCTTTGTAAGATGTTTGGTATCCATGATTCCACACACTAATTGCCAGTAGCATCCTCTGGTTATTGGGATAACTGAAAACTCCTCCACCCAGGTGGGTGGGAGGGAGAGTGGTACCACTCCCAGTGGAGAGTGATTTACCCTAAATCATGAGAGGAGGTGAGAGGTGACATTTGAACTTAGGTCTCTCTAATGGACTCCAAAGTTCTGGTTCCTTTTTTGACACCATCCTGTCCACCACCCTTCTGAACTCTGCTCCTTCAAAACATATTTGAATATGTGAGGCAATTGGATTGTTCCTTACTTTGTTCTAGAATGGGTGACACTGTGGCCAATTTCAGATATATTCCTTTTGGCTGTTACTTTGGCCAAATACAGTGTCATTGATGAAAAGAAGGTGAAACAGGATTACTAGGCCCAAGGTCAGGGGCTGTGTCTTCATCTTTGTGTGCTCTTCATCTTTGTGTGTCTACCAGGTGACTAATTTGGGAATTCTATTTTTTGCTGTGAACATTCCTTGGAAATGGACTCAATTGTATGTTCTGAATGTGTTAAAGTTGCAAGGATACCACAAATTGACCTGCAGTAAGTTTATGTAATCAGAACTTCTAGCTTTATTGACAGTTATAACATTTTTAAATTTTTTTCCTCATCACAGTGGAAAATATGTAAAAAGGGTAATAGCAAGTTTTGTAAAGTAAGAGAAAATATTCCCTCAGGACAAAATATTTTCTATCCAAAGTTCTGATGAAATATACCAGAACCCAGATATAAGAAATATTAGTTACCAATTATTAAACAAAATAATAGCAACACACCGTAGGTGGTTGTAAAATTAAGGAAAATAATCCAGGCTGTATGCTGAAAAGAGGAAATCAGTGTGAAGTAAAAGTTAAGAAGGTAATACTTACTTTGAGTCTGTTCAATCCATAAGTTAAAGTGGCTGCTTTGTGTCCCACATGGCTCAAAGCAATGTGGATATAAAAATAAATGAATGACCAAATATGCTTCCTAGAATTCACAGATTAATGGAGGAGATAAAAGTGTACATCTCGGTTCTTAATATGAACTCAGTATAAATCAAACACATCTTTGGAGTGTGTGACTTGTTTCGTTCAGAGCATACTTAATGTTTCATGAATGTCATACATTGTATGAGAACTTTAATTGGGCTTTCAAAATACGTTCTCACATTATTCACTTTTCTCCAAGCATGGTTTGGTTAGCTTCCTTTGCCAAGCCAGCATAGTGAGGGAAACATGATAGTAACTGCACCATCCAGGTGAATGGAAATGCTGCCCCTTGGTTCCTCTTGCTCTCCTCCTTGACCCTGCAGGCTTCGCAAGTCCTAGACAGAGGCAGAAAAATGCATCCTTTCCGGGATCAACATTCCAGATAAGTGGCAGTGCTTACACAAAATGACTTGATGTTGTTAGAGAACAAATCGAAGTTTTTCAACTAGTAATAAGTCATTCTTAGTGTTTATTTGGCAGTTTTACGTGGCCAAGTAATGGTACAACTCCATCCAGCAGGACTTCCCTGAATGTTTTCCTCCCAGGAGTTTCTAATTGGAAGTATGCTAAAGCACTGAAACAACTGCTTAACCAAGTGTGTGTTTGTTTTCTTTTTTCCTGTCAATTAATGATGACAAAACCAAACTACCCTTTATTAAGGCCCTACTCAGATCCAAGCCCTGAGCTTGGAACTTTAAAAATATCAAATCACTTAATCCTCAGAGCAAACGTATGAGAGAGGTATCTTTACTGCCTTTTACAGATATATAATTTAAGGTTTCAAGAGGTTCCGTAGGTAATCAAAAGTCTCACAATATTGGTAGTAGAGTCAAGAGTCAAATTTTCCTTCCTGAATTCAAAGCCTACACAGCATTATGTGACAGCTTCCTCCGCTTAACTTGGGAAGACTCGTAAAAGAAGGCTGCCTTTAGAAAATGGTTTGGAATGGAAATAAAAGACAATGGCATGCAGCTGGACATCTGCCCAGATGGACTGGGTCAGGGCTATGGACAATCAAGAATTATACTCCTGACAGTTGGGAGAGGAAAATAAATGTATACATTTATGCAGATTATAGATTTATATTTAAATACAAAAAAAGGGTCAGTCCTTCAAAAGACAGTTTCAAATGGAAACTATAGCAAGATACCATATTCTACCTATTTGATAAGCCACACTCCAGTTTGATGTGGGAAAGCTGGAACTCTCATACACTACTAGTGGGAGGGTAAATTGATATACCACTTTGGAGAGAAATTTGACAGGACCTATCAATATTGCAGATTCACATACTCAGCATTTCTTCTCTGGGAATTCCACTGAACATGTACAGTTTGCAAACAGGCCAAACGTTGCCTATAGAAGTTAGTCATTGCGGCATTGTTTTAATAGCAAAAGATGAAAAATAGAGTAGAATGCCATCAGTTGTGGACTCATTGATAAATCATAGTACATCCATATAGTGAAATATGATGCAGCTGCCAAAAAGAATAGGAAAGCTTTGTTATGTACTGTTAAGGAAATATCTCCAAGATACATTAAGGAAAAAAAAAAAAAAAAAAAAAAGGCCAGGCGCGGTGGCTTATGCCTGTAATCCCAGCACTTTGGGAGGTAGAGGCGGGTGGATCACCTGATGTCAGGCATTCGAGATCAGCCTGAACAACATGGTGAAATCCCGTCTCTACTAAAATACAAAATAATTAGCCAGGTGTGGTGGTGCTTGCCTGTAATCCCAGCTACTCCAGAGGCTGAGGCAGGAGAATTGCTTGAACCTGGGAGGCGGAGGTTGCAGTGAGCCAAGATCACGCCATTGTGCTCCAGTCTGGGCAACAAGAGTCAAACTCCATCTCAAAAAAAAAAAAAAAAAAAAAAAACCCTACAACGAATTGTGTATAGTATGCCCCATTTGTATATACAAAAGAAGGGGATATGAAATCTGTTACTAGTGTTGTGTAACTTATTTTGGCGGTATGGGGAACTGAGTGAAGTGATGAGAGGCAGGAGAAAGACTATCTTATGCCTTTGTACACTTAAAACTTATATGAATTACCTATTTCATGAAGTAAGAAAAAGACTGGATTAAAATCTGGTGAATATCTGTGGTTAAAAGAAGGGAAAAAAAGAGAATTTATGATCCTGAGTTGGCAAAAATCCTCCAAAGAGAGAATGCGCTACATGAACTTATTCAAGTGAGAAAAATTTCGGTTAAGGATATAAATAAATAGAAGTAGTTCTTGTAATGCAGAGTAATTTGATATTTTGATACTTTGTACAAGTAGGAGTGAGGCTTTTCTATATTTTTACTCTCTAATGTGAAACTGGGTAGAGTTGACACAGCCACAAATGTATCAACATAAGTCATTTTTATGTGGTCACCTGTCATCCCCCTTGACCTCTCCAGTATGACCCAGGACAGGTTATTAACCTCAGAGTCTTTCGTGATAAATCAAGGGAGTTGATTTTCATCTGTAAGGTCTCTCTCAGCTTTAGCATACCAGCCAAAACTCCATGGGCTATTAGGTGTGTACAAAATTGATATGCCTTACAATTAGAAAGATTTATTTTTTTTGGGAAAAGTCACATATGAAAATGCTTTAGTTAATCCTCCATGTGATCCTAACATTTTGGTCATTTGATTTGAAAGCTTCACCTATGTTTAAAACGAATTAATTTAGTGTCGCTGTGTCAAGCACCAGTCTAGGTCCTGGGAATCCAGCAGTTAACAAGGTGCAGCATTGTCTTTGCTTTAAAGCACTGATGCAGTTTTGTGGGGAAGGCAGACATTCACAAATCTTTCTTTTCACTTGAAGTAAGTACCAAGGTAACATGTAGGGGACTGTAGGAGCATTTAACAAATGTGAGCCCATCCTTGAGGCCCTCAGAAGAAACTTTTAATCTCATTTAAGCTATTTCTCCCGGAACATGTGTCTAAGTAATGTCTTTCTGTTCTTGATTTATAAACTTTGGACAATATATATTGACTTCTGGTTATGGTAGATGAGCACTTAGCTATTTTATACCCTTCCATATCTCATTACTTATCCAGCCAAAATAATCATTATAATATAATAGATTAAATAAATATGTAGCTGTTGTTTTCTGCTAAGCCAAGTGCTGTACTATGGTTACTTTCTTTGTGTGATATTTTATTTTTCATGGAGTAAATTACCTAGTTTTTCATTTTCTTATTGCTGCTACTTCTAGGATGCACAAATACACTGATAAAACCACCACTTTCAGTGTTTTTTCTACATCATTAAATCACATCTACCAGTTTACCCCATGTCTTCCAAGACCTTTCTCTTGGTCTCTGTGTCTTCCTGTAATTTGTGTCACCTAGTGGTTCCCAAGCTTCCTGCATTGATCTCTACTACTCAGCCCTATGTGAGAGCACCTATTTTTTGACCTCATGTATTCCTCTTTCTTGGTTAACTCCCCCTTTTGTTGGCATATATCTAACAAGAAAGGGTGCATCTTAGATAATTCTTTTTTTAGTCTTTGCACTTCTGAAAATACCTTTTTCTATTCTAGTAAATCATAGTTTGGGTATAAATTTATAGACTCAAAATTACTTGGACTCAGATTTCTGAAGACATTTCTCTATTAGCCTTCTCTTTAATTCTGGATTGTTGAGAAATCTGAGGCTAGTATAATTTCTGGACCTATTTTCGTGATTCATTTTTTCTCTGCAAATTTTGAAATCTTTTTCAATGTAGACTCTATACATGCACAGTAATGAACCTTGCACAGTGCCTTTTTAATTTATTTTGCTGGACAGTTGGCAGGCTCTTTCTCTTGAGAGGCTTATATCTTTCGATTTAGAATGGAGAGTTTGGCTCAAGCTTCCTGTGTGTGGTCTGTGCTTTCTATACTTTTATTCTTGGTATTCCAGAGTCTGGAGGCTTCTCTTTTTAAAAATTGCTAGGCTCCTGCCAAATGTTATAATTTGGAGATGTGAGTTCACTAAGAAATCAACTGACAAGAGGAAGATTAATAGGAGAAATGACATAGAAATTTATTAGCATGCAGGGTGAAAAAAATCACAGAGTGACTACCAAATATCCCAGTAAGGTACAGATGCTTATAGGAGAGAGGAAAGTGGATGATTTTAGGGGAGTAGTAAAATGATTTTTACGGGAACTCAGTGAGCTTGAAGAACATAACAAAGGCCTGGGACAAAGTCTGTTGGGCCCACGGAACAGACAGTGGTTTATGACAAAAGTCTGTTGAGATATTATGACAGACTTCAGTCTTTCTTCTTGTGACGTGAGTTCAGTTAATGAAAACTAGGGAAGGGACTAGAGGTAATTGTTTTCTTCTTTGATGGGTCCAAACTTTAAGCAGATAAGAGAACTTCAGAGAACAGAACTTCATTCTGTGCTTTGGGAGAGACAGAGGAGCAAAGACAACAGACGAAGGTGGGGTTCAGAGAGACCTTGAGGCTGCTCAGTTCAGTATGTCAAAGTGCCTTATTTTGGGATATGGGATTCTGAGATTTTATCTATTCTTTTTTGTAAAATAATTATTGATACATAATTATTGTACTGTTTATGAAGTGAGTATATGTGATATTTTGTTACATTCATGCAATGTGTAATGATCAAATCAGGGTTTTTAGGATATCACTTCAGCTTAGCACTTCACTGTTAGTGCAGGAGGGAGATTAGCGTTAACAATAATATATTATAAAATAGCTAGAAGATAAGATTTGAAATGCTACCAACACAAAGAAATGATAAAAGTTTTATTTATTCTAAATTATATTTCTGCCTGTTTTTCTTTCCTTCGAAAATCTCATCTGTCCTGAATGCTGTTATTCTTCATCTTTTTTTTTTTTTTAACCTGGTAGCTTATTTCCTCTTATTAATTGCTTTACCATCATTTCCATGGGACAGAGTTAAACATGTTCACCTATACTGTTTTGCCAGAAATAGCTAGAAAATCTCTGCAATTATCATTGTTGCCAAACTTTTTAATTCTTTGAGTATAAATTGAACTCCATAACCTAACCTCTCAATGATGGCTATGAGGAAATAATTGCTTGCTCATGGATAGGAAGAATCAATATTGTGAAAATGGCCATACTGACCAAAGTAATTTATAGATTCAATGCTATCCCCATCAAGCTACCACTGACTTTCTTCACAGAATTAGAAAAAAACTACTTTAAATTTCACATAGAACCCCCCCCCAAAAAAAGAGCCCATGTAGCCAAGGCAATCCTAAGCAAAAGGAACAAAGCTAGAGGCATCATGCTACCTGACTTCAAACTATATGACAAGGCTACAGTAACCAAAACAGCATGGTACTGGCACCAAAACAGATATATAGACCAATGGAACAGAACAGGGGCCTCATAAATAATGCCACACATCTACAACTGTCTGATCGTTCACCAACCTGACAAAAAACAAGCAATGGAGAAAGGATTCCCTATTTAATAAATGGTTTTGGGAAAACTGGCTAGCCATATGCAGAAAACTGAAATTGGATGCCTTCCTTACAGTATATACAAAAATTAACTCAAGATGGATTAAAGACTTAAATGTAAGACCTAAAACCATAAAAACCCTAGAAGAAAAGCTAAGCAATACCATTCAGGACATGGGCATGGACAAAGACTTCATAACTAAAACACCAAAAGCAATGGTAACAAAAACTAAAATAGACAAATAGGATCTAATTAAACTAAAGAGCTTCTGCACAGCAAAAGAAACTATCATCAGAGTGAACAGGCAGTCTACAGAATTAGAGAAAATTTTTAGTCTATCCATCTGACAAAGGGCTAATATCCAGAATCTACAAAGAACTTAAACAAATTTACAAGAAAAAACAACCCCATCAAAAAGTGGGCAAAGGATATGAAGAGACACTTCTCAAAAGAAGACATTTATGCAGCCAATGAACATATGAAAAACTCATCATCACTGGTCATTAGAGAAATGCAAATCAAAACCACAATGAGATACCTTCTCACATATTATAATGGCGATCATTAAAACATCAGGAAACGAGATACTGGAGAGGATGTGGAGAAATAGGAATGCTTTTACAATCTTGTTGGGAGTGTAAATTATAAATTAGCTTAACCATTGTGGAAGACAGTGTGGTGATTCCTCAAGGGCCTACAACCAGAGATACCATTTGACCCAGCAATCCCATTACTGGGTATATACCCAAAAGATTATAAATCATACTACTATAAAGACATGCACATGTATGTTTATTGCAGCACTGTACACAATAGCAAAGACTTGGAAACAACCCAAATGCCCATCAATGATAGACTGGATAAAGAAAATGTGGCACATATACACCATGGAATACTATGCAGCCATAGAAAAGATAAGTTTTTGTCCTTTGCAGGGACATGAATGAAGCTGGAAACCATCATTCTCAGCAAACTATCACAAGAACAGAAAACCAAACACCACATGTTCTTACTCATAAGTGGGAGTTGAACAATGAGAACACATGGATACAGGGAGGGGAACATCACACACCAGGGCCTATTGGTGGGTTGTCAGGAGGTATCTCGGGGAAGGATAGCATTAGGAGAAATACCTAATGTAGATGATGGGTTGATGGGTGCAGCAAACCACCATGGCATGTGTATAGCTATGTAACAAACCTGCAGATTCTGGCCATGTATCCCAAAACTTAAAAGTATAATAATAATAAAATTGCTAAAAAATCACAAAACAGAGGTTTTCTGCTGTCATAGTCTGTGTTGTGTGCTATAAAGGAATACCTGAGGCTGAGTAGTTTATAAAGAAAAGGGATTTATTTAGCTCATGATTCTGATGGCTGGAATGTTAAGATTGGGCATCTGCATCTGATGAGGGTGTCAAGCTGCTCCCAGTCGTGGTGGAAGATACAGGAATCACTTGGGAAGAAAGGAAACAAGGGGTCAGGAGGTGCCAGGTTCTTTTTAACAGCCAGTTTTCGTGGAACTAACAGAGTGAAAAATCACTCACCACAACTCCAGGGAGGGCATTAATCTATTCCTGAGGAATTCACCTCCATGACCCAAACACCTCCCACTGGGCCCCACTGCCAACACTGGGGGTTGAATTTCAACATGAGCTTTGGAGGGGACAAATATCCAAACCATAGCACTTTTAAGTGCTGATTTCAAGTAAGGTGTTGGCACAAAAATATAACGCATTGTAATAGGCAGAATTCCAAGATGGACCCTAACATAGTTACAGAAAACAGTTAAAGAAAAATATTTTATATGTTATTTATAACAAACAGTACAAATGGCAATGTCAGAAGTGACGTGAAAATGGTATTTGGGTGGTCTCACCAATATTTGTTTTATGTAGTTTTTAGAAGATATGCTAGAAATTTTTCTTTCATATTAAAATTTATACAAAAGTGGTTGCTACCTCAGTGGCAGATCATAAATTTCTTGTAACTACCATGCTTCTTATGACAAAGAAGGAAATATTTTGAATTTGATGTTTTAATAACTGGGGACAGATTAGGTGAGATGTAAACTCTCTTGCCTTTTATTGTCTTGTCAAAGCACAAAGGCGCATTCACAGGCTGGAAGGATGGCATTGTGCTTTTTATCAGTAAAAGCTGAAAATGTGAACTGTAATAATGGTGTTTCATTGTTCTAAGTAGGCAAATAAATTTTTGGCAATGTTGCATATATTATGATACAAAGGAATTAACATTAGGTAATATTTGCAGTATTTGTATTTTGTTATTTAATTGCTTGCATTTTTTGCACTGACTTGTTTTTGCTTTCTTTTTCATCAACTATGCTACTTTGTATTTTTTTCTCTTTTTGATAGTAATATTTGCTTTTACAAAACAGGTATAAAATTATAAGAGGACCAAAAAGCAAAATCACACTCATAACCCTACCCACTCAGAAACATATATCATTCTTTCAAATGATTCCCTATGGGTTTGTCTAAGTACGTCTTCATGTCTAAATATTTTTATAAAAGTACAAGTTCTTCTTCAAGAGTTTGGAACTTGAATTTTTTTCACTTAACAATAGTGCTGTAACATTTCTGACAATAATACATTTATTTATATGTTGTAAAAATAATTTAAAATTGAATTATTAGAACAACTTAGTTGTGCCATCACTTTTCAGAATCTTGTTTGCATATCTAAATGTGTCTCTACTTACATAGGGTTGTATTCTAATGGGGAGGGAAGAAAATATCTAGATTAATATATAATATGCTTTGAAGTAAAAATAAAATGGAGAGGGATAGGGGCATAATGAAAGTGGTGAGTCCAGGTAGGGTGGTCATGAAAAGTGTCTGTATTGGGTAGCATTTAAGCAAAGACCCAGGTGATATCCGGGAGTGGGGCATGAACAAGTCTGAGGAAAGAACTTTCTGGGCAGAAGGAACATTCAGTTAGAAGGTCCTGGGGCACAATCATGTGGCACAGATGCCAGTGTGGACAGAGATACAGAATTAGAGGAGGAGTGGGTGTTAGTGACATGGGGAAGAGAGCCAGGGACCAATGAGGTAGGACTTGTTAGTTCATAGTAAGGAGTTGAAATGATGAGTTTACTTTTGGAAAGTATCACTGGGCATGTGTTTATATGTTTTTGTAAATGTGTTTTTATATTCACATATATATTATCTGTTTATCTGTGTCTGGAAGAATTTACAGAGGAGGAAGGATTTCAGTTGGAGGGGAGGTCAGCCCAGGTCAGATTCTGGGGAGCTTTGCGAGGGCACAATCTCGGGTCTCCAGTTCCCTGTCCTCAGAACAATTTGTTGAATGATATGTGAATGAATGCTCCATTTTAGAAAGCAGCTAAAATACTGTCGTGAGTTCACATCACAGCAAGAGATTCAGGGTATTGAATCTTGTGGGGGTGAGTCAAACATTCAGAATCTGAAGGTTATGAGGTGGATGGAGAACTTGGGGAGAATGGAGCAATCACTCACAGCACATGTATGGTAGACAGCTCAGGACATCTCAGACGTACTGAGATTCTCAGTCTGCAGCCTGTGATTTAACTGTAATTATGGGTCTTATTTTGGGGGCATGAGTTGGGGGACGGGAAATAAGGCAGCCTCAAGGTAGATACATAAATTATAGGAGAGGACCGACATTATAGAGAAAAGGAGTGTCAGAAGTCTCAGATTGTGAAGCAACAGAGCCTCATAATCATGCCTACCTTTCCCCTCTCCTCCTGATTTTTCTCTAGAATTTTGAAATCATTCAACTGCCAGATGTTTGGGCTAAAATACATGCTGTTTGAGTGCCTTAAAATTGCAGCTTTTAGTTACCTTTTAATTTGAAGCCCAGAAATAGTGCCGTAACCACCTGTTTTATATTCTGTTAATAGCCATTAAAAAAATACAAGTACCACTCTACTGCTGGCAGACACCATTTGTGAATGGACAGTTTTCCAGATGGTGGTTTGCAAATCATTGGTGTGGAACTCTATCTTTTTTCCCATATCTTTGGACCTGCTGGATGGTGCTCCAGGCCGGTGCACAAACGTCAATTTAATCCATAATGTATCTGCAGTATAGCTTTGACCAAAGAAAATTATAGAACTTGTCACGTGAGACTATGTTTCTAAGAAAAATATCCCAAGGGTAATGCAGATGCCATGGCTTGAGCAGACCCTTTGAGAGAGTGTGAGGATGAAGTCTTTGCTGTATTTAAGGACCCAAAAGAGGGCCAAGAGGTGGAATCTGAGGGAATAGAGGGCAGGCCCAGAGCGAGCCTCAGTCATTTTGAAATAAGGAACAGTAGACATTTCTGCCTCTTTGTTATAGTGTCCTCATGCTAGTTTTGATCTAAGTTGGTTTCTTGGCCGTAGTCTTTCTCATCTTTTACCAGAAAAGCCTCAAGTTTAGTCTACCTGTTTTTTTCCCACCCGTTATTCTGTTGTAGAACATAGCAATGTGGGATTTTAGATCTGACAGAGATCGCATATCAGCTGGTCTGAACCTTTTTAATTTACATGGTTGTAAAATCAGATCCAAAAACGTTCATTTTGACAAGTGCATTTTGTCCTCAAGGTGCTGTCTCTGAAACAGACAAAAGTTCATTCTGAGTTGTCGCAAAGCATTTTACTACTTACGACAGCGGGAGAGGGAGTGGATGGGTAAAGATCTCCTCTTGTTCTGCATTATTTTTCATTTAGTCCAAGGGAAAGTCTCACCTGGAAGACTGGGGTATTATTTGATCACATTTTAAGGGAAGGATAGGTTCTGGCTACTTTTAGGACTTCATCACAGGAGGTGGGTCAGGTGGGCTGTGTGGTGAGGAGGAACATGCTAGGAAGGAAAGGCCTAATGAAGCTGAGGTAGAAGGAGAGGTGCTGCTGAGTGGACCAGGCTTTTGGAACCAGCAAAGTTTTATGGTAGTGGGGGAAGATAAAATGATGGGGAGATTTGCCCTGATTCTTTTTCCCTGTTCTCAGCAGTATTGCTGATTCTTCTACTGTATACCACACCTCATGTAGTAGAAGTGAAAATCTCAAGTGGGAGGATATTTTCAGGCAGCATCAGTTTTGAGTGGGGTTGGAAACAAAGGAGAGAAGGTAAATCGGCCCTGGAAGTGGAGAAATGTCCCTGTGGACAGAGGGTTGGGGTGTGCTGTTTAGATGTAAGAGCATTCCCAAATTAGGGACTACCTAATGTTAAGTGACCTCATATTTGGGGGTGCTCTAAATTGCTGCCAGTGATGGCATTAGCACCAAAGATCGCTTCCTCTCTCAAAATGGCAAGAATTCATAGACTCTGGCATCCATAGAGAAGTAGATAAGCCTCCAGAAGACGCTTACGGAAGCTGTATTCAGGTCTTTACCATTTCCAGATTTTCCTGATGCAGTCACGGTTATGTGTGAGAGAAAGGCATAGGAGGAGGAGGTGCTCAACAGGTGCTTACAGGAGGAGGGGAAAACTTTACTCTCCCTTACACCCTCCACTGAGCATACCTTTGTTTCTGTGCATCTGTCCTGTGGCCATCCAAGAAGGTGTTTTCTTACCTCGTGAGAAATTGACTCTGAGAGAGGCCCGGAAGCTTCCCTTGTGCTCCAGTCTGTGGTATGGACTGAACGAGGGGAATTTTTTCCTTCCAGGTCCCACCCTATACTTTCAGTGCTATATGTGCTTATTAGGGCAACACTGCTTTTCTGGATGGAGGAGCTTTGCTGAACAGCATTGTTGGAAAATGGGTAGTGTTTTCTAAATAATTGTTACCTAATCTTTAGCCACACTTAACATATTTAAATAATAAGTGGAGATCCTCCTGGTCAGATTTTTCTCTTCCCTCTACATCTATCAGTTGTTGATGTCAGCTAAAGATAGAGAGGCTCTCAGACCATTGTTTATCAAGAATGGGGTCAGAGGGCCACCTGCATTAGAACAACCTGGGGTAAAGAGTGATTTGTAGCTCAGAATGTAGTTTCCTGGACCCCGTTCCAATTGGATTCCTTGACAGTCAGGCCCAGAAATCTGTTTGAGAAACGTAGATACCCCAGGTAATTCCGATGAATACAGACATGAGTTCTGAAAGAATGAGGGCAAGGACTTGTCTGGTTTGTACATTGTGCAACCCCCAGCACCAAGAACGGTGCCTGACACATACATGTGTGCACTACTAGTTTGTTGAGTGGGTGAGTTCTTCCGCCCAGTTTTCCGCTGCTTGTCTGCTATTGGTTAGGGAATCTTGTCATAATTTAATTTTAAGAAAATAATATATCTTCAGTGACAGGTTAGAAGTTCTCCTTTATGTAAATTATTTGAAATTTAGAAGGTTAAAGTGATCCTTTGTTTGCATTGCCGATGAAAAATATTTTATTTCTGGTGCAGAGTCACATAAAGGCTAAATAACTATATGTTGGATTCATTTTCAGGCATGGTCCAAATAAAGTTACTTGAAAGATGAGAAGCTTTTATGTTACATTGACCTTCATATTTGAGCTATTTTGAAAGATTAATTCTTAAAGTTCTGTTAGCTAAGATGAGGCTATTTAGAAATGTAAGGTGGTTTTATTTGTGCCTATGTGTGATTTTGAATTCTGCTCTTCACCTCCTGCCATGAATAAAATGTCTGCTTTCTAAAAATATTCCTAATTGAAATACCCTGGGTCCCAACGGGGGTTAAGTTGTGAGCAAACAATAGGAATGGATTGTGGTCTCTCATGAAGTTTGAGGTGAACATGTTTCTCTCTCCTTGGTATTTATTTTTTAAGAGACTGAAAATATCACCCCAAGCCTTTTGAGCCCTTTTAATTTTATTTTATATTATATTTGTACTAAGCTGACATCTGAGTGTTCACTGTTTTTGAGTATATTTAGCTACTGTGTTCTCATTTTTTGTGTGTTTTGTTTTATTTTTAAATCAACTGAAAATGACCTTGTTCTTGTTGAGTGATTTTTTCCCAGCAGCCCCACTCCCTACTTAATGGTTTTAGAGAAGTATGTTGTAGGATAGGAATGGCTGGCATATTCTTTCAAGAGACTTATATGCTACCTCTTTGAGAAAAAAAGACTGATGTTATAATTATATTGTTCCCAATGTAACAGTGTTTTCTGATGAAGGTAAGCAGGCACAAATAGAAATATGGTTATGGATTTTTTTTTTTTTTTGAGACAGGGTCTCACTCTATCACCCAGGTGGAGTACAGTGTCGTCCTGAATAGCTGGGACTACAAACGCGCACCACTATGCCCAGCTTTTCTTTTTTTTTTTTTTTTTGTCAAGACAAGGTTGCCATGTTGCCCAGGCTAGTCTCGAACTCCTCATCTTAAGCCATCTGCCTGCCTCAGCCTCCCAAAGTATGGGGATTATAGGCCACACCGCACCTGGCCTGGTTATAGGTTATTTTTTAAAAGTCATCTAACAAATACTATTTGAGTGCCTTCGTGGTGCCGGGTGGGATGCCAGGCTCTGGGATACAGACATGAATGATACGTCTTCTGAATTAATAAGTTTATATTCTCATTGGGAAGATGGACAACTAGCTGTTAATGATAAAGAGTGGCAAATATGTGGGAGGTATTGCTGCATGCAGTGAGAGCACAAAAAATACAAGTAAAACCAGAACTAAGCTTAAAGGATTTAGAGTTGATTAGGGTGGGGAAGGATGTTGCAAGCAGCAGATTAAAGTGATTTGTAGGTGTGCAAACTTTGGTATATTCTAGTAATGTCAAGTGGTTATAGGTAACAGTTATATCAGGAGCTAGGGCATGAATAATGTTATCTGTGCTAAGAATGTTTCATGTAGCAAAGTGTTGAAATTTTAATAAAAGCAATGATTTTTATCAGTCAACCAAAATTTTAAAATATATTGTTTGCTTTAAAACTCAACACATTTTAAAATTTTGGTTTAGTAATAAGAATCATGCAACTTAAAGGATATAAGGGAGAATTTTAAGAAATATCAAGTAATATTTATTTTGGTGATTTTAACTTACATTCTTCCGTTGTTTGCTCAATACTTACATGCTGATTTACTGCTGTATTTTTCTGGAATTTGTATGTGTGTCTGTAGTTTGTACTTGGAAGTGATTACTGGTACTTGAAAGGACTGAGTTCTGCCATAATCTCATGAACTTAGCTGCATTTTCTGGAGAGCTTTTATATTAGAAAAGAAACCTTTACCGTTTCATTTACAGTCTTACGCAGTAGGTTTATAGAAAATCCTGTAAACACACCAAATGAAGCAGAATTTCAGGAATCCTGAAGCATGAACTAGGAGACTAAAATTAGATGTTGTATGTTTACATAGTTTTTAGGTAGATTATTCAAAATAGATTGTAGTTAGATCACTTGTCGAGGTCAGCATTATACTTAATTATACCCCAAATCTTTATAACATGATCTTTTTATATGTATTTGCCAGTTTGTTTTTGTTAATTTAAGCTGAAATAGACCAAAATCAATTCACATTTACTTAAAAAAAAAAATCTGAATTGTAAACAGCCTTTTGGCAAAAGATAAAGACTAGTAAAATAGAAAAAAAGAGATAAGAACTTATTCACTTTTAAAGAAGCAATTATGAGACATTCTTATTTTATACATATGTACAGGTTGCAATTCTGTATTATACAGTATTTTCTATTGTTCTTGATTTTATTCCTGAATTGCCCCACAGGATTTTTTATGTGTTTAACACACAGCTTATGTGTTTATATATATATATGTGTGTGTGTGTGTGTGTGTGTGTGTGTATATATACTTTTTCTATTGACATTTAGAAGCTTTAAGGATCTGTCTAGCTCTATCTGTTTGGTCCATGTGTTTGTGCATGGAGTATTGGACTTAATGACATTTTAATCCATTGTATTTTCCAGGTGTTCATGATTTATTTTTTGTTTCCATCTTTTGACCATGACCATTTGTTTCTTGGATACTGTGCATAATAACATAGACTTTTATGGATAGAAAATCTAAATGGCATAAATCGTGTCCTCTCTTTCCATCTGATCTGCTTTGGGACGGCCTTTATTTGATCTGAGCTATTGATACTTCCTCCTTTCCAGGCCTTCCACCACCAGTGACCACTATTCGACATCTGGCCCACTCTCAGTCATCCTCCTGCTTATGCTTGTCCCCTCCTTGAAGGCTTCCCACTGCATGTAGGACAAAGGTCAGATTTTGTAACAGGTCAGGCCTGGTCTTCATAGTCTGGGATCCACTAATTTTTGGTCTCAGGCTCATCCCTTGGAGGATTACCTCTGTCCTTCGCAAGCTCTGTGCTCCAGACATATTAAAAGCAAACAAATAAAACTTGGTTTTCAGAAAATGCCTGATTCTCTGTTACCACCTGCTTTTGCACTTCCTCTGAGGGTACTTTACTGAGCAAGTAGAATTGGTTGTTCCTTGTTTCTTTTATGCTTCATAGAATTTTGTTCATTTAGCAATTATAACTCTTATGAAACTGTATTGTTAAGGTTTATGTATTAGTCTCTCCAACTAGACTGAGTTTTGCAAAGAACCTGACATACTCATTTTTATATCCTTAAGGCTAAGCACAATCCTTGGCATATGGTAGAGAGTCAATAATCTTTAGAGTGAAGCTACTTAATTTGTCTAGTATTATGAAAGTATGAAAACAGGATAATGTTTAAAAAGAGATATAAATATTTAGATCTGGAAGCTGGGCGCAGTGACTCATGCCTGTAATCCCAGCAGTTTGGGCCAAGGTTGGAGTATCACTTAAGGCCAGGAGTTCAAGACCAGCCTGGGCAACATAGTTGAGACCCCCATCTCTACAAAAAATGAAATAACTGGGCATGGTAGCATGCACCTGTAGTCTTAGCTACTTAGGAGGATGAGCCAGGAGGATTGCTTGAGCCCAGGAGGTTGCAGTGAGCTATGATTGCACCACTGCACTCCAGCCTGGGCAACAGAACAAGACCATCTCTAAAAAAGAAAAAAAAATCTTAAATGTGTCTTGGGAAACTAGTTTATAATGACATCCCAAAAGGCATCTGAGGAGGTATTCCAGACTAAAGACAGAAGTAACTATCTGGGAAATCAGATTGTAAGGTGCCATCTGGAACACATTTGGGGCTAGATAAGCCTACATCTATTTTTGAGTATTCCCAGAATTCACTAGATAGACCTATATGTTTATAGTGATTTGCTGAATAGAAATGCATTCTGTTCCAAGTAACACCCAGCATAGGCATTAAAAAAAGATCTGGCTGTGGGGAACCTTCACATAAATAATATCTTAGAGTGCTAGCACTTACCAGTGTTATGAAAGTAATACACAGGTGCTCTTTTGTTCAGATATAACATTACTGTGATGTTGATTATTTGTGTAAGAAAATATGAGGCACAATGAGTTCTCACAAATATCTGAAGCCTAGATGAACATTTTTGAATGCATTTTTTGAGTTTAGAGATTCAAATCAATATATTCTTGGTATAACATGGTGTATCAGTCTTTGGGCATTGAAGATAAAGGACCTTTCAGTTTAGGTTTAAATACGGAAAACTTTTAGTTTAGTAATTTTAATTTCAAAAGAAACTGTGGTTTTTATTTTTCAGTGTTGAAAATGAGCCCATGAGCACAAGTCAGAAAAAGGAAAATGTACTTTCATCAGAAGCAGTAAAGGTATAGTTTTAAATTAATATTACTTTATATCAAGTAAATATCTTAAATTACTGTTAATTCTTTTAGATTCTATCATCTTATTTTACATTTCAAAAAGAACACTGTATAATTGCTTTTTGTGGAAATCCAGCCCAGCTTTGTCGGACACTTGCATCGGGAGGTGGGATGGGGGTCTGGACGGGGGGGAAAGGCTGTGAGCAGGGAGTATACAGAGTGGTGTTCTTGGCTTTGCCACTAACCCAACGTGTGATCTTCAGCTGAGGCATTTAACTTCGTTTTTTTTTTTTTGAGACGGAGTCTCGCTCTGTCGCCCAAGCTGAAGTGCAGTGGCCAGATCTCAGCTCACTGCAAGCTCCGCCTCCCGGGTTCACGCCATTCTCCTGCCTCAGCCTCCCCAGTAGCTGGGACTACAGGCACCCGCCACCTCGCCTGGCTAGTTTTTTGTATTTTTTTTAGTAGAGACGGGGTTTCACCGTATTAGCCAGGATGGTCTCGATATCCTGACCTTGTGATCCGCCCGTCTCGGCCTCCCAAAGTGCTGGGATTACAGGCTTGAGCCACCACGCCCGGCCCATTTAACTTCTTTATGTCTTTGTTTGCTAATCTGTAAGTCAGATTACATGACCTCCATGGTCTTCTTCCTAGGAAGTTCTGGAATTTATGAGTTTTCTGAAATGTTGCAAAGTAATAGTGCTTTTGGAGGGTAGAAGTTAATAATCTGTTTCTACATACCATTGCTCTGTGTTAGGTGTGTTTTGGTTAGCTTGCATGTCATTCTTGGCTTCTCTAAGAGGACAAGCACAAAAAGTAGATAAACTATACACCTACATAGGGAATTCTCCATGAGTAGTTGAAAATCCTTGAAAACCACTAAACCTTGTGATCTCTCTTTTTATTCAAAAGTGATTTTCTAGAAATTTGATGTTTCCAATTCTAGGTATGTGATCGCGTTTTGGTAGCTACCCCACAATCATGGCTTTTGGTCCCAGTTGCTTTCTTTTCACATGATTTGTGACAGTCAAGGAGAAAATTTGAATCTTCTGGGAATTTCAGAATAAATTAGCTTGGTCAGTAGAAGGACTAAAATGTCATCTCAATTCTTCATGAGTGATATGGGCACTTTGTAATATTTTTAAAAACTTTATAATGCCCAGTGCATTACACATTATAAAGACAAAGTTGTTTTAATTCTTTATTTCTGCCTTCTCCATTATAATAAAAAAAATATTGAAAGGAAAAAATAAAGATCACCTTGCTTTCCTTTCTTCACTCCTTTGTGAGTCTGACGACTAAATCCTCCTCCTGGTGGTTTTATCATGTATCTCACTTCTCTTCTGCAATCAGTTGCTAGCCAGCCTACTGGTTTACCATTGTATGGGCTCCATAGCTGCTGCTGCTTTTTCAGTTTGTACATGATCTGAGTTTCCCTACTCAAGACTTTTACTTCTAATGCAATAAACGAAACTTGCCCTTGTGTTGTTTCATAGGAAGGCTGTTACATCTGAGATCTCAAACTTCCAAGTTTCTTTGGTTATCAGCTTTTGTCATTCCATCTCTTAATCCCTTGTTGCCTCTGTACTCACTCTTGACCTTTACCAAACCTTCCTGCTTTCCTTGCTCCCTTTTCTTCTCTTAGTCTCTGCTTCTTTCCCCATTTAGCCTATACCTGATGGTTTATTTTAGCTATACTTTCACCTGAATAAATCTCTAGTGTTCAAACTTGAATAAATTCAGGCTCTTATTTCCAGTAGTGCTGTTTTCCACCTACAGAGGCTCTGAAAGTTACATCTTTGTGGATTCAGTAAATATATTTGGCAAATAGAATAGCTGGGCCTCTATGCTAACAATCTTTTCTGTCCATTCTTAACATCTTGTTTTGAATGCCGAGGATAATTTAATTTTGGCATCTAAGCCCCTAAGTAAATACCATGCAGTCATGAGACTGTTTCTCTTGTGATTTGAAGCTTATAAGCTTACTTATATACGGAAACTGCAGTTATCCCATAATAGAAAGGATACCGTGGCACTTTTTCTGGGGTATCCTGTGCATTTTGGCTCATGTAACTTTTAAAAAACCCTTCTGGAAGCTACTGGTAGGATTTCTTCAACCTAGCCACACAGACCCAGTTGTTCAGGGACTGCTGCTACCAGACATCATAACAAATACATATTTTGGTAACATAACCTAAATTTTATAGTGCTTTCTGTGATACGAGAAAAAATGTACAGTATTTCCCACTTGATCAGAACCATAACAGATTTATGTAAACATAACCTTATATAGTCTTCTTTTTGTGTTTGACCTTGAGATAGCCAGTGATGATGTTGAAGATTGTTGGTTGCAAGACAAGTTTGAGCTACAAAAATTAATTGTATTTTTAAACAATTTTAGATTATGTTTTATATTAACTTGGGACATCATTAAATTTTTGATTGTTAAAATACCACTTACATTGCTACACAAATTTTGCTATTTTGCTAACATCGGTGGCTACTTCTAACATTTGCCTCTATTCTACTGGAATACGTATTTTATGTTAATAAGATTTTTATATCTAGCTGGAGATGCTTCCAGAAATTTAGTCCACATTCTATCATTGTCTTGTAACCTTAAACTCTTTCTTCATTCACATCTACTTTGTGTTATGCCCTGCTCTCTTCTACCTATATCAGATGAATATTTATCCCTTTCTCCCTTATAAGGCTAAATTCCCTTAAGCCCCCACCTTGACTATACCATGTGCAGTGGTATTGGTGTCCTTACTTTACTGCCTTTTCTTGGGCCTTGCCTTGACTACTGCTAAACATCCATCTTCACTGGCTTCTGATTTGCATCAGGTCTGTTTCTGTTTAAATATATAAAATTAAAAACAATGTTTTTGTTTTATTTTTGTGAGTCTGGTTTCCTTTCCTTTTGGTCTGTTATTTTACTTTACTCCTACCTTTTACCTCAAAATTCCTTAAGAAAGTCTGTCTTAAGCATTGTTCAATTCTTAATGCTTTCTGCTCTGATTCCTGTTTCTCTTTTAGTTCCGTCTGACATAGGAAGCCTGGAACTGTGTCGGGCACATGTGTCGTGGATGCTCAGTATGTAGTCGCTGATTGAATGAAAGCTCTTCCATGAAACCAGTTACATTCATGTTCACCAGTGACCTTTTGCTGACCACATTCAGTAACCTTTCCCTGGTTCTCATTCTATTTAACCAATTGAAACACATTTTTTCCAAGTCTTTCTCTCCTTTTTAGAAATGTTCTTTGGTTTATTTTTGCTTCTGTGATATTGTCCTTTCTTGGTCCCATCCCTACCTCTGGCTACTTCCTTCAGTTTCAGTCACTGATTTCTTTTGGCTAAATACTTTTTCATGAAGATGTTTCTCAAAATCTTCAGTTCTCCTCAGTGTCAGACCTCTGAAGTAATATCTTCCAATCTTTTGGTGTCATCTTTTGGCTCCTGTGTCTTTCTTTACCTGACATCCATCTAGAGCTCCAGACTTGATTATCAGTGTTTCCAGACATTTCCCTATGGATGTCTCTTTGATCTCAAATTCAGTTTCTCCAAAAGCCTTAATATCTTCAGATTTTTTTTTTCAGTTTTTCTGTTTTTATTTTTTCTTGGGCGTGTTAGTGGTGGAAAGTAGGGAGGATTATCTTACTGTTTGGGTGAAGGAAGAGCCCTTGGGCTCAACTTTTCTATTTGAAGATTTTCAAGCAAACTCTTAGTTTTAATCCCATGTCTGACACTACCTTAAGTGGTACCTAGTGTCTTGAAATCCTAAGTCATTTCAGATTGCCTATGTGATGGATTGTTTTGTTCCCCTCAGGTTCAGAGTCCCTTTTTGCAGTCACTTAGGTAGAAGCTTTCTCTGCTCATTTACTATGCATCTGTCTGCTTTTGCCTTCCTAACCTTTTCTGAAATCTCTTGCCTGCTATATCTGGCCATTTTTGCATTGCTATAAAGAAATACCTGAGGCTGGGTAATTTATAAAGAAAAGAAGTTTCATTGGCTCACAGTTCTGCAGGCTTTACAGAAAGCATGGCACCAACACCTGCTCAGCTTCTGGTGGAAATCATAGCAGAAGGCAGAGAAGGAGCAGACATGTCCCATAGCAAGAGCGGGAGTGAGAGAGAGGGGAAAGCTGCCACACGCTTCTAAACAACCAGATCTCACGAGAACTCACTCACTATTGCAAGGACAGCACAAAGCCATCCATGAGGGTTCTGCACGCATGACCCAGGTACCTCCCGCCAGGCCCCTCCTCCAACACTGAGGATTATATGTCAGTGTGAGGGGGCAAACATTCAAACTGTATCACCAGTTATATCTGTTCTCTTCTTGTCTTTGTACTTATAACTAAAAAACAACAACAAAATAACACACCCTTGCTGGCTGGGCGTGGTGGCTTACGCCTGTAATCCCAGCACTTTGGGAGGCCGAATCACAAGGTCAGGAGATCGAAACCATCCTGGCTAACACGATGAAACCCC
>NC_045435.1:9625556-9637638 GCF_002776525.5 Piliocolobus tephrosceles | reverse complement strand
AAAAAAAAAAAGACAAAAACAAAAACAAAAAAACCCCATCTTTTTGGTGTCATTTTAGAGTATTTAGTTCAAAAGAAAAAAATCAATGTGTATATTCTATCCACAGTGTTAAACAGAATTTGTATCCCTTTGTATATAGTTGAAAAAAGCAAATCTCAAATTAAGTCACTTGACACAACTCCCACTGGTAATGAACAGAGGCAAGAGAATTTAGAGAGAATGATTCTTCCCATTCGTGTACTGAATTTATAAGCTATATTCATAAACTTCATTTATCAAAGAAATCCTATTAAAACATAAAAAGAACTATGGCAGTAAGTCTTTTTCCAGAAATGAACCATGAGCTAAATAAGATTATTATATCTGGACCACAGGTTGTAGATTCTCCAACCCAGTCCTCAATACATTGATGATTATTATGCGTATTCTTCATAGCTTGGCATCTGCCTTATATAAAATCTACCACTGATCCCATTTTAGGAGTGGTGCTCATGACTAATCAGACAACTTTGGTGAAGGATTTACCATCTTTTAAGAGGAAGTATTTGGTGTATGCCTCTGATATTCCTGTAAAGAAAATGAAATTAATAAGTATCAACTTAATGCACATCAGTATCAGATATTTATGACACATAACACTTATTTCTAATAAGTAAATCACTTACCACAAAGAACCACATTTTTTGTTGCCACTGTTTAATAATTGACATGTAGAAATGGAAGAATTGTAGCTCAAGAATATTTCACTGAGGAAGAATGATCACTATTTGTTCTTTACATTAATGCCTATATTTAGAATACAGAATTATGTAGTAAGATGAATATTTTAAATATATGCATCTGTTCATATTTTGATTTTATGTAGCTCCTCTTTCCTTATTAGGTTTTCAACTCTTTCTCAGTGAGAGTAAAATGGTAGTCAAATTTAAATGTGTTAAATGTTGTCTTGGTTAGAGGGAAATTAATTACTGAACCGATTTTTAAAATATTTATGGCTTTAGTGTATGCTTGCTATCTTTGTTTGTTTGTTGTTGTTGTTGTTGTTGTTGTTGTTTTGAGACGGAGTCTCGCTCTGTCGCCCAGGCTGGAGTGAGTGCAGTGGTGCGATCTCGGCTCACTGAAATCTTTACCTCCCGGGTTCAAACGATTCTCTTGCCTCACCCTCCCGAATAGCTGGGACTACAGGCATGTGCCACCATGCTCGGCTAATTTTTTGTATTTTTAGTAGAGACGGGGTTTCACCGTGTTAGCCAGGATGGTCTGGATCTCCTGACCTTGTGATCTACCCGCCTCGGCCTCCCAAAGTGCTGAGATTGCAAGCATGAGCCACTGCACCCAGCCTGTTTGTTTTCTAACAGACAGGTCTTGCTATGTCCAGCTGGCCTCAAACTCCTGGGCTCAAGCAGTTCGCTCACCTCAGTCTCCTGAGTAGCTGGGACTACATACAGGCATATACCATTGCTCCCAGTGCTTGCTGTCTTTTTTTCTCAGCAATGAAAATAGTTGTAGCAATATCATGTCAGTTTAATGTACAGATTTTTATAAATCTCTTTTTCAAACATAAGAGTGCCCCCATCCCAACAATAATTGTACTTGCAACCCTGCATATAAATAGATTACAGCAAAGTTTTCCCTGTTGATGTTGGGAATGATTTGGCTGGAGCTTCACAGTCAGCCACTGTTCTCTGCCCCTGCCATTCCTGGCACCTCCTTGGAACAGTTTTGAAATTACATGTGTAATGATGGAAAGAACACAGTCTTTGTAACCAGATATGCCTGGACTTAAATCCTAGATCTTCCAGGTGGTAGCTTGGTAACTTTGGGAATGTATTTAACCTCTCTGAATTCTGGTTTATTGATCTGTAGTAGGGTGGGTCCTTATTTCACAGAGGTGTTTTAGAATTAACTGAGATAACAAGTATTGTACAATGCCTGACAGAGAAGGTACTTGGTAAAATGATTGCCTTCTTGCCATATAGTCTGGCTAAAACTTAGAGATACTGTGAATCTTTGCTTGAAAATGGTGGTGATTTATTCTGGGTGAATAGTATAGAAGGCAGATATTTGAAATATTGATTCTGCATGACGTTTGAGAAGAAAGTATGTACAAGAAGGCATACCATATTCAACTTTAGCTGGAAGTCAAAATCTTGCCTCTTTATTGCTTCTGAAAAAAATAGTGAGTGCTATTGGAGTGCCCGAAATGGAAAATGCGCTGTGTTTACTGCACTGTCCAGATGACCAAATGGACTGCCAGGGCTTAAGCCTATCATTGTAGCTGATGATAGTCTGGGGACTTGACATCTTGTAGTTAATGAATTGATTGTGTTGTAAGGTATCTGGTTTGATTTGCACTCACTTCAACTATGGTATACCTGGAATGGTCCTACATTGTGGTATGAGGGAGTATCTTATCAAAATGGAAACGGACTATGAAGGATCATGTATGTACTCTAGATTTTTATGAGAAAATTTGCCTTTACAGGTGTCAGATACTGATTCTGGAACACAAGAGTAAGCTCCAGAAAGCTCTCAGAGAATCAAAAGCATTTATTATTCTGATCCAGTGCTTTTGCTGAAATACTTATATCGTAAAAGGAGGGAATGGCTTTCCTCCCATTCCTTTTCTTGTTCCTTTCTCTTCTCTGTTTATATACCTGCCCTGGTTGATTTGATTTCTGCCTGCATCATGGCCAATGACTAGCTCATATATGTTCCTTTAGCCCAGCATATATCCTGAGCTTCAGGGTGATAAAGCCTGCTATTTCATGGACCTCTCCTCTCAGCTAAAGTTTGACATACTCAAAGTTGAATTCATTTTATTTTAGCTTTCTGCTATTTCTAGAAGTACCACCACACTACCCAATCTTGACACCTGGGAATGAGTCTAGTATTTTATCCCCCTTCCCATTGAACTAAGGCCCATCAACAGCCCTTGCTTCATAGCCATACCCATGATACTGTATGACTCATACTTTTCTTATTTAGATCAGCAATTTCACCCATATTTTTTCTCTGATACATGTGAGAGGTCACCTGTGGTTTTGGGTCACCTGTGGTTAGGGGTACTTATTTTAATAGTATGTGTAACTACATCTCTTTATCAAAAATTATAGGTATTTGAAAAGAGTGAAAGTAACACCCCAGATATAACTTTGATTCTATACCAGAACATTTTAGAAGGTAAAATTTTAGCTTTTAAAATAATCTTACTAATAAGTTATTAATTACATCTTAGAACTGATCATAACACTGATGTGTGATGATATAAGACTTGCAAATAGCTTGTTTTAAACTATAACCAGCTGCATTCAGGCAAAGTAGTTGCCCACCTACCTTACCTGTTGTCATTTTCTAGTGAAAAGAATAATTCTGTGATAACGATCTAATGTTATCTTTGAAGCAAAATTATTTTAACAATAGGAGTATAAACAATTCATCTTTACAACTTAACGTTAGTTGTAAAATCCATTTATTGAAAAATATTGACATGAATATGTATCAGTACTCACTAAGGAGTTAATCAGGCAACCCACCACAACGGAATTGTTTATAAAGGTACTGATTTTGATTTAAGATTTTAGCATCAGCCTGTAATCCCAGCACGTTGGGAGGCTGAGGCAGGTAGATCACTTGAGATCAGGAAATGGAGACCAGCCTGACCAACATGGTGAAACCCTGTCTCTATTAAAAATACAAAAATTAGATGGGCGTGGTGGGCGTGTGCCTGGAATCCCATTTACTTGGGAGGCTAAGATAGAAGAATGGCTTGAATCTGGGAGGTGTAGGTTTTGGTGAGCTGAGATTGTACCATTGCACTCCAGCCTGGGCGACAGAGCGAGACTCTGTCTCAAAAAAAAAAAAAAAAAAAAAGGCTTTATTCTCAAAATTGGGAATTTCAAGTAATGGTGGTGGAATTTCAACTTTTGGCAAAATTTCCAAGTAATATGTGGCAGCCAGATGTCTTAGGAGAACATTAACTAGAAATATTTTATACAGAGCGGGTTTTAGTTTATGAATGCCAAATTTTAGTTACCGTTAATAACTTCAGTAATAGTCCTACTCATGATGAAAGTATGTAAGATTATTGTTTACGTACACCCTGTGGTGTCAAGGAAGACATAGAATGTTTGGGATATACACTGGAAGGACATAAATGTAATTTCCATCCTGAAAAACTTGAATTGTAGAAGGAATTTTCCAGGCAAAGAGAGCAAGGGATAAGTCCCAGCAGTGGGAATAGCATTGTGCAAAGATATACAGTAGTGTGAGAGAGAGAAAGGGAGGGAGAGAGGAAGGAGACAGTGAATAGTAATGCCTATGAAGATAGTAGACATTGTAAGCATTGTGAGTGGTAAGAGATGAAACTGGAGAAAGCCACGGGGGCTAGATCCACCAAGACCTTGAAGGCAATGCCAGGGAGCTTGGATTTTATCCTGATGACAATGCTCAGCCATTGGAGGGCTTTAAGAATGATCATATTTGGCTTCTAGAAGATTGCTGTGGTTTTTGTCTGGAGAATAGAGTAGGAGATAACAGATATGGAAGCAACAAATCCGGTTAGGCCACTGATAACACTATTCTAGGGGTGAGGTTATGGTGATGGTGTCCTGATGTTTTCTCTGACTTTAACAAGTGGGAATTTTAAACTTGATAGAAGAAGGAAGAAAGGAGATATAGCATAGCCAAGTTCAGTTTGGAATGTTTTGAGTTTGAGGTCCAGTGAAGCATCCAGGTATGGAGATAGATGTCTAGTTGATAGTTTAGGAGTCTGAGCTGGGAATACAAATCTGAGGATCATCATCTGAATATTTGAGTCTATGGGCAAGAGATTTCTTAAGAGCATGAAGGAAAAGCTGATATAGGCTGGAAATTGGAGGAGCATGTTATATGAGGAATGGCTATAAGAAGTGGATGTGAAAGAGATGAAGAGAGTATTCAGAGAGTAAGAAGGGAAACCTCAGAGTGATGCTGTGGAATCTAAAGGAAGAATGGTTTTCAGGAAGAGATTCCATCTCACATTCTGCAGACACGTCATATAAGATCAGGACAGAAGAATAGTCCATTGGCTTGATTAGTCATTAGAATGGTGCCTCTGAAATGTCATGGTTAGGATTACTGGGGAGGCAGCCCAATAGTTGAGACTTAAGAAGTGATTGGGAGCAAAGGGAAAGAAATGGGGAGGATTGGTAACTCCTTTCTAAGGAGGTTAGTAATGAGGACAGAGGAGAAGGCAGTCTCTGGATATACTTTTGAATGGTGGAAGCTCACAGAAGGGCCAGATCAGCAACTGAGGTTCCTGAGGGACACCAAGGATGATGAACTGATGCTCTGGTGAAGGAATTAGCTTTGGGAGGTGGAATTCTTTCTCCTTTTTGCAAGGGTCAGTGAAGGAAGTGGGCTAGATGCTGCTGCTGCTGTTGTTGCTATGGCTGTTGTGATGCAGGTAGAGAAGAGGTGGAGTCAGGACTGTGAGGGAGTGTCTCTCTGAAAAACAAGGCTTTCTGAGCTCTTCTGAAATACTCTTTCTGATACTCTTCTGAGCAAGTGAATGGGATAGTTGAGGGGATGGCTAAAAGGATGCGAGAATGGTTTGAAATAGCTGCTGTGAAAAATGGGAAAAGGTTGCAGACTGATTTTAAGCTGAGGCTGTAAATCATGAATGATTGGCACCTTGAATCTGTATAGCTCTGCATATCCCTGCAGAGTTTTTAAGTGAGACTCAGTCACCTATTTGGAAAAGAGAAATCTGGAGTTTTCTGGATAGGGGTGACCAAGGAACAAAAGAAAGAGGCTTTGAGGTAATTGGCCATATTTGAGATCTGGATAGAGAAGATAGGAACATTTTTTGGAACTGAAAGGGACAGAGTAAGAATCAGGGCAGACGCTGTGATGAGGCAGGAGAACTGGTGTGATGGGTACACCTAGGACAATTGGGTAAGGGAGCTGAAAAGATGAGCAGGTGTGAACACGGGGGAATGCCTGAGATGCAGAGTCCGAAGCAATGCAGTTATGGGTCAGGACAAGGGCGAGGGTTAGCCAAAGGGCAGAGAAGTGCGGAGTGGAAGTGGAGGGCATTGGAGTTGAGAGTGCCAAGGAACCCAGGTGGGGTGGGGAGTCAGGGTGGTCTAAAGGGTTGTACTTGGTATGCACAGTGAAGCCAAAGCCTGTGGTAGAAAGGAGGACCAAGCCAGGTGCTAGAGACAGTAAAGGAAGAATTACTTGGCCATTCCATGTTTTCTACTCAGATGCTTTGAAAAATTTGACAGATAATTGTACATATCCATGCTGTACTGAGTGATATTTTGATACACATATGTAATGTGTAATTATCAAATCAGGGTAATTAGCATATCCATAACCTCAAACATGTATCATTTCCTAGGAAGACTCAATTTTTTTTCTTTTAGCTATTTGAAAATACACAATAAATAATTGTTAACTGCAGTTACCCTAAAGTGCTATATAACTCTAGAATTTATTCCTTCTATTTAGCTTTAATTCTGTATTCATTAATCAACCTGTTTTATCTCCCTCTTCTCTACCCTTGCCAACCTCTAGTAACCACCATTCTACCTCTATGAGACCAAATGTTTCAGCTTCCATATGTGAATGAGACCATGCAATATTTCTTTCTCTGCCTGATTTATTTCATTTCACAGAGTGTCCTCCAGGATCATCTACATTGCTGCGAATGATGGAGTTTCATTCTTTTTTTATGGCTGAATAGTATTTCATTGTGTGTACGTAAACCACATTTTCTTTTTCCATGTGTCTGTTGATGGACACTTAGGTTAATTCCATACTTGGCTTTCGTAAATAGTGCTGCAGTAAACATGGGTGTGCAGATACGTCGTTGACATACTGATTTCCTTTTCCTTAGATGTATATTTAGAAGTGGGATTGCCGGATCCCATGGTAGTTTATTTTTGGTTTTTGGAGCAACCTCCATACTGTTTTCATAATGATTGTACCAGTTTATATTCCCACCAACAGTATATAACAGTTCCCTTTTTGCTACATACTCACCAGCATTTGTTACTTTTTGTCTTGGTGATAATAGCCATTCTAACTGGGGTGCGATATCTCATTGTGGTTTTGAAGTGCATTTCCTGGATAATTAGCAATGTTGAACATATTTCATGTACTTGTTGACTATTTGTGTGTCATCTTTGATAAATGTCTATTCAGATTAATTGCCCATTTTTATTTCTTCAAATTATTTTAATAGTTTGGGAGCACAGGTGGTGTTTGGTTATATGGATAAGTTCTTTAGTGGTGATTTCTGAGATTTTGGTATACCCATCACCCAAGCAGTGTATACTGTACCCAGTATGTAGTATTTTATCCCTCATTCCCCTCCCACCCTTCCCCCCAAGTCTCCAGAGTCCATTATTATCATTCTTATGCCTTTGCATCCTCTTAGCTTAGCTTTCACTTGTAAGTGAGAACATATGATGTTTGGTTTCCCATTCCTGAGTTACTGCACTTAGAATAATGGTCACCAACTCCATCCAAGTTGCTGCAAATGCCATTATTTCATTCCTTTTTCTGGCTGAGTAGTATTCCATGGTATGTATACACACAGACACACACACATATAATACACACACACACACACACACACGCATTTTCTTTATCCACTTGTTGGTCGATGGACATTTAGGCTGGTTCCATATTTTTGCAATTGCGAATTGTGCTACTATAAACACGTGAGCACAGGTGACTTTTTCATATAATGACTTATCTTCCTCTGGGTAAATACCCAGTTGTGGGATTGCTGGATAAAATGGTAGATCTTCTTTTAGTTCTTTAAGGAATCTCTGTACTATTTTCCATAGTGATTGTACTAGTTTACAATCCCACCAGCAGTGTAAAAGTGTTCTCCTTTCACCGCATCCATGTCAACATCTATGATTTTTTGATTTTTTAATTATGGTCATGTTTGCCATAATTAAATATTGTGATATCGCAATTGTGGTTTTAATTTGCATTTCCCTGATAATTACTGATGTTGAGCATTTTTTCATGTTTGTTGGCCATTTGTATATCTTCTTTTGAGAATTGTCTATTCATGTGCTTAGCTTACTTTTTGATGGGATTATCTGTTTTTTTTCTTGCTGATTTGTTTGGATTCCTTAGAGATTCCAGATATTAATCCTTTGTCAGATGCACAGTTTGTGAAGATTTTCTCCCACTCTGTGGGTTATCTGTTTGCTGATTATTTCTTTTGCTGTACAGAAGTTTTTTAGTTTAATTAGGTCTCATGCATTTATCTTTGTTTTTGTTAGATTTGCTTTTGGGTTCTTGGTGATGAATTCTCTGCCTAAGCCAATGTCTGGAAGAGTTTTATGGATGTTATCTTCTAGAATTGTTATGGTTTCAGATATTAGATTTAAGTCTTTGATCCATCTTGAGTTGATTTTTGTATAAGGTGAGAGATGAGGATCCAGTTTCATTCTTTGACATGTGGCTTGCCAATTATCCCAGCACAATTTGTTGAATAGGCTGTCCTTTCCCCACTTTATTTTTGTATGCTTTGTTGAAGATCAGTTGGCTGTAAGTATTTGTCTTTGTTTCTGGGTTCTCTATTCTGTTCCTTTGGTCAACATACCAGTACTCTGCTGTTTTGGTAACTATAGCCTTGTAGTGTAGCTTGAAGTCAAGTGAAGTGATGCCTCCAGATTTGTTTTTTTGTTGTTGTTTATTTTTTGCTTAATCTTGCTTTGGCTATGTGGGCTTTTTTTTTGTTCCATATGAATTTTAGGATTTTTTTTTTTCTAGTCCTATGAAGAATGATGATGGTATTCTGATGGGAATTGCATTAAATCTGTAGATTACTTTTGGCAGTATGGTCGTTTTCATAATATTCTACCCATCCATGAGCATGAGATGTGTTTCCATTTGTTGGTGTCATCGATGATTTCTTTCAGCAGTGTTTTGCAGTTTTCTTTGTAGAGATCTTTCACCTCCTTTGTTAGGTATACTCCTAAGTATTTTTATTTATTTATTTATTTTTTGCAGCTGCTGTAAAATGGATTGAGTTCTTGATTTGTTTCTCAGTTTGGTCGTTGTTGGGGTGTAGCAGTGCTCCTGATTTGTATACATTGATTTTTTTATCCTGAAATTTTCCTGAATTCATGTATCAGATGTAGGAGCTTTTTGGATGAGTCTTCAGGGTTCTCTAGAAACACGATCATATCATCAGCCAACAGAGACAGTTTGGCTTCCTGTTTACCAATTTGGACCCTTTATTTCTTTCCCTTGTTTGATTGCTCTGACTAGGACTTCCAGCACTATATTGAATAAGAGTAGTAAAAGTGCCATTCCTGTCTTGTTCTAGATCTTAGAGGAAAAACTTTTAACTTTTCAACATTTACTATGATGTTACCTGTGGATTTGTCATATGTGGCCATTATTTCATTGAGGTACATTCCTTATATACCTGTTTGTTGAGAGTTTTTATCAAGAAAGGATATTGAATTTTATTAAATGTTTTTCTGTCTCAGATGATCGAAAGGTTTTTATCCTTCATTCTGTTGATGTAATGTTTCTTGCGTTGTATATGTTGAACTGTCTTTGCATCATTGGGATAAATTCCACTTAATTATGATACATAATCTTTTTTATGTGCTGTTGGATTAATTTTGCTAGTATTTTATTGAAGATTTTTGCATCTTGTTATTCTAGGATAATGGCCTGTAGTTTTCTTTCGTGTGTGTTTGTGTGTGTGTCCATGTCTGGTTCTGGTGTCAGGGTAATGATGGCCTTATGATGAATTTTTGAAGAATTCTGTCTCCTTCAGTTTTTTGAAATAGTTTGAAAATAATTGGTGTTCTTTAACAGTTTAATAGAATTCAGCTGTGAGGCTGTGTAGTCTTGGACTTTTCTTTGTTGGGAGACTTTTTATTACTTATTCAACCTTGGTACTAGTTACTGGTCTGTTCAGGTTTTCTATTTTTTCTTGCTTCAGTTTTGGTAGATTGTATATGTCTAGGAATGTATTCATTTCCTCTAGGTTTTTTTTTTTTTTATTTGTTGGTATATCATCATTCATAAAAATTTCTGATGAGCCTTTGTATTATGGTGGTATCAGTCATGTCTCCTTTTTCAATTCTGATTTTACTTGGGTCTTTTTTCTTAGTCTAACTGATGGTTTATTAATTTTGTTTTTATAAAAAACTGAGTTTATGTTTCATTGCTCTTTTGTATTATACTTTAGTCTGAATGTCATTTATTTCTGCTCTGATTATTGTTTTCTTCTAATTTGGGAGTCGGCTTATTCTTGCTTTGCTAGTTTCTTGAGGTGTACTGTTAGGTTGTTTATTTGAAATAATTTTTTTATGTTGATGTTGCTATCAGCTTCCCTCTTCTGCTTTTGCTGTATCCTATAGATTTTTGTGTATTGAGTTTCTACTTTCATTTGTCAAAACAAATGTTTTAATTATCTTCTTTTTTTCATTGGTCATTCAGGAGCATGTTGTTTAATTTCCATGTATTTGTACAGTTTCCAAAATTTCTTTTGTTATTGATTTCTAGTTTTATTCCATTGTGGTTAGAAAAAATACTGGCTATGATTTTGATTTTTTAAAAAATATGTTGAGACTTAATTTGTGGCCTGAAATATGGTGTGTTCTGAAGAATATTCCATTTGCTGGTGAGAAAAATGTGTATTCTATAGCTGTTAGATGAAATGTTGTATAAATGTTTGTTAGGTCTATAGTGAAATTTAATCTGCTATTTCCTTAAGTGTTTTTTTTTTTTTTTTTTTGGTCTAGATATGTCCAAAGTTGAGAGTGGGATTTTGAAGTTCCCAGCTATTATTATATTGGGGTCTACCCCATTGGATCTAATACTATTTGCTTTATATATCTGGGTGTTCCTGTCTTGAGTGCATGTATATTTATAGTTGTTATATCCTCTTGTTTACTGGGTCCCTTTATCCTTATATAATGGCCTTCTTTATCTCTTTTTGCAGTTTTTGACTTGTAGTCTGTTTTCGCTTCCATTTGCATGGAATATCTTTTTCCATCCATTTACTTTCATTCTGTGTGTGTCTCCATATGTGAAGTGAGTTTCTTGTAGGTAGCATATAGTTGAGTCCTGTTTTTTAATCCATTCAGCTAATCTATATCTTTTCATTGGGGAATTTAACCATTTACATTTATGGTTATTATTGATAGATATTATTGTCATTTTGTTAATTTCTGATCATTTTGTATATACATTGTTCCTTTCTTATTGTTTATCTTTGGTGGTTTTCTATCATGATAAGGTTTGATTACTTTATCTCATCTATGTATCTTCTCTATCAGTGAGCTTTATACTTTTGTAGTTTTATGGTAGTAGATATTGTTTTGCTTCCAAATGTGGGACACCCTTGAGCATTTCTTTAAAGTCTGTGTAGTGGTGATGAATTTTCTCAGTTTTTGTTTGTCTGGAAGAGACTTTATTTTTCCTTCATTTCTGAGGGATAGCTTTGCTGGGTATAATGTTTTTAGTTGATTTTTTTTTTTTCTTTCAGCAACTTGAATATATCATTCTATTCTTTTCTTGCCAGTAAGATTTCTGCAAAGATATATGCTGTTATTCTGATGGAGATTCCTTTGTATGTGGCTTGACATTTTTCTCTATTTTTAGAAATCTCTATTTGTTGACTTTTGACAGTATGACTGTAATGTGCCTCAGAAAGGACCTTTTGAGATTGATTCTATTTGGGGACTTTTGAGCTTTCTGGATCTAGATGTCTATATTCTTCCAAGACTTAGAAAGTTTTTAGCTATTATTTCATTAAATAGGGTTTCTATGCCTTTTCTCATCTCTTTTCCTCCTGGGCTTTCCTTATTCCTTTTTATTTTCTGATTGAAACATTTAAAAAAGCATTTCTTCAAGTTCAGAAGTTTTTTCTGCTTCATCTAATCTATTATTGGTACTTTCCTTTGCATATTTTATTCACTGAAATTTTTCAGCTTCAACATTTCTGTTTGGTTCTTTTTTATGACACTGGTCTTGTTGACTTTATCATTCATATCATAAATAGTTTTTCTGATTTTATTGAATTGTCTATCTGTATTTTTTTTTT
>NC_045435.1:9584470-9620556 GCF_002776525.5 Piliocolobus tephrosceles | reverse complement strand
TTTTCTTCTAGGGTTTTTATGGTATTAGGTCTAACATTTAAGTCTCTAATCCATCTTGAATTAATCTTCGTATAAGGAGTAAGGAAAGGATCCAGTTTCAGCTTTCTACTTATGGCTAGCCAATTTTCCCAGCACCATTTATTAAATAGGGAATCCTTTCCCCATTTCTTGTTTTTGTCAGGTTTGTCAAAGATCAGATGGTTGTAGATGTGTGGCATTATTTCTGAGGGCTCCGTTCTGTTCCATTGGTCTATATCTCTGTTTTGGTACCAGTACCATGCTGTTTTGGTTACTGTAGCCTTGTAGTATAGTTTGAAGTCAGGTAGCGTGACGCCTCCAGCTTTGTCCTTTTGACTTAGGATTGTCTTGGCAATGCGGGCTCTTTTTTGGTTCCATATGAACTCTTGCTGAATTTACTTAAGATTATTATTGTTAATTCCTTTTTAGGCATTTCATAGATTTTCTTTTCTTGGTTTTCTGTTACTGGATAATTATTGCATTCCTTTGTGTTACATTTCTTGCTTTTTCATGTTTCTCGTGTCCCTGCTTTGTTACCTATGCATCCGGTGGAATAAGTACCTCCTTCAATTTTATGGAGTAGCTTTTGTAGGGAAAGATTTTTTTCTTACAGATGTGATACATGGAGTCTGGCTTTGGATTTGGTTCTATGTAGGCACAGTAGTGTAGTCACAGTATGATTTTTTTTTTGGCTGTCATCAACATCTGTGAGTGCCTCAGTGGCCTAGACTATGTGGGTCTGTGGAGGCGGTGAGATGGCTTTGGTTTTGCTGGGGGCAGGATCATCAGTGACAGTAGTCACCTAGCAGGCCTGTTCCCAGTTTCTGAGTGGTGTGTGTATGCCATTCAGCTCCACTGATGAAAGGGGCACAGTCACTGATAGTGTCAGACTCCTGGCAGCCTGTTTTGGGGCCCTGTGGTGAGGGTGCACATGTGAAGCTTAGCAGTTTCACTGCTCAAGGGGGCAGGGCAACATTATCTGCACCTTGACCTTGTTTACTATACCCGTTGCCACAGCACCCATCACATGCTACAGGCTGCTTAAGGAGGTGACAAAATAATGCTAATTAGACCTGCAAAAAAGTTCAGTCATCACTAGAATGTAGGTACCATGAAAGTCTGTACCATGAAAGAATGTAGGTACATTTGTTACTATTGCATCTAAATGCCTAGAATAGTGTGTTGTTGATTCTTTATTGAATGAATCAATACTTTAAAGTTTACATTGAACTTAACTGCTTTTTCGTTTACCTAGTTTTAGCCTGTTCATTTGGGACTGTATTCCCCAGAAACATTGTTTCAAATTCTCTAAATTTTGAGAACCCAAATCCTAGTTTCACCTTTTTGTCTCTCCTTCAGCTTTTCTCTCCTTTCACTTTACTGAGGTCAGAGCCATTTGTTGAATCTTACTGTCTTTTCACTTACAAAATTTATAAGGCTTCAGCCACTCTCCTTGCCACGTTACTTGGCAGAGAAAATGTCCTTCTCTCCAATATGCTAATACTTTGTCTTTATTAGAAGTATTAGAAATTATATTGTTCTCTTCATATCATCACCTCCTTCCTTTCCTTCTGGAACCTGTCATCCATCTCTTTATACCATAGTCACTCCCTTTCCAACAAGTATAGAGCTGATTCACAAAACAGTAAGTTCGGTCTTGGAACTTAAAATGTCTTTTGTCTTTCCTTCCTTGTAGTTAAACATCTCTGAAAAGGTTTCCCATCTACTTATGACTATTCATATTTCCTTGTTAGCTACTCACTGTTTAGCACCTCAAGTTTTGGACTGAACACATGAATTCTTGAACTATTATGACTGTTTCTCCTGCATTCTTAAGGCTTTTCCATTTCTTCATTTATTACTCTAACAAACATTTGAGCATCTCTTATTATCAGGCATGTTTCAAGGTGGTAGAGATACTGCAGTGAATAAAATAGACAAAAACCTTTGGCCTTATGGATGTTACATCCTTAAGGAAGAAACACATATTAAATGTTGTAGGTGTGTGTTGTGTGTGTATTTACTATAATAGTAAGTACAAGAAGAAAAATAAAACAGAAGGAGGATAGGCAGTTTTACAGTGGAGGAGTCTGCTATTTTAGATCATGCTGAGAGAATTTTCACTGGTGAGATGGTTTTCAAGTAAAGGCCTGAAGGAGGTGAGAGAGAGTGAGTTCATCTGGGGGATGAACATTCTAAGTAGAGAGAGGAGTAAAGGCAAATTCCCAAGGTGGGTGTGTGCCTGATGTTTTTGAATACCAATGAGGAAAATAGTCCTCATCTTTCTTGAGCTAACAGTAGCATTTGACATTCTTGACTCCCGTCTGCCTTTTGAAGGGTTCTATGTTTCTTTGGAGATCTCTGGTATTCTATAGAGACTAACCTGGTCTGGCTTTGATCTCCTCCATCTCTTTCACTGGTTTCTTCTTTTCATTGTTTTTGCCTTTTTATCTTTTTTTCCATAGGGATCTTTTTGTTTTTTCCTCCTTTTTTCCTGCGCACATTGTATATTGCCAGACTGCATTCTTAAAATGTGCCTCTGTTTACAGACATCTCAACTTGTGTATCACAAGGGACCAAAAGTTTCACATTTGACAACTAAATAGTTTGTTGCCCTACCTGCCTCTTACCCAGAGCCCTAATTCTCACCTCCCTTTCTATTTTCCATGTCCATTTGTTTGACTTACCTACTCAAATTGTTGTCTAATTTAGAGAACTCAGTTATCTGTGACCATGTTATTCTTCACCCACCACTTCTAACTGGTCATCTTATCGAACTCTTTATCCTCTGTGCTCCAATCTTTTTCAGCCATATCCCTGCCATAGTAAACATATTCCAAACTTCTGTGTCTTTGTGCATACCATGGCTTGTGTCTAGAATATTCTTAACACTCTTCAGAATTAAGCTCAAATGTTATCTTCTATGCAAAGAAGATGGTTTCTCTACATCCCCACTCATTAATTATGTCTTCCATTGTGTACATATCTCTTGTAAGCCCCCTACAGTGATATTAATATACTGAGTGTCTTCCTAGTTTGTAAGCTCCTTGAAGACCTCACCTAAATCTTATTAATCAGTGTACATAATATTTTCCTGTATTTTGTTGTGTTGGGCCCCGACATAGCAAAGAGAGTAGATAGAGAAATGCATTTGGACTAAAAGTACTGCATTACAACATATTGAACATGAGGGAAAAACATTGAAAATTCCAAAGATACATATGCCTTCATCAGTAACATTCATATAGTATATACATAATACCAAAATCTTGGAGAGCAACTAGAATAAACTTTTTGTTAATGTTTGCCTGAGTCCTGAGTGCTTTCATTCTACTCATTCATTGTTACAATGGTAGACAGTCCTGTTGGCAGACAGATGTAGGGCCCGCATAATGAGGGCCTGTAGGCAGGCTGAATTTGTCCAGGCTGAGGGTGAAGAACAACTGCTTTAGATCAATCTTAAAATTTTAATTCTTTGTTATTTAATTTATTGCAGGTGTTTACTTTGAATAGCAGTGTATTTTTCCTGCTAGTTTTGTTTCTAAATTCAGAAACTTTTTTGTTGTTGGTGTTTTAATTACTAATACACATTTCTCATAAGATTATGAGGGAAAAATTAAGCAACTAAAACATTTAAGGGAACTAAAAACTACTCTTTAGTAAACTTACAGGGATTCTGGAATAGCAAAGAAGCAGACAGTTGAGGGGAAGGAGAAACAAGTGATTTTAAAAAAATATATTTACTATTTTAAAAAGGTTAAATATTAAGTCTTTCATTAGTTTCACAAAATGTATCTTCCTCATTTGGAAAGCAACCTCTTACGCTTTGAAAGGAATGAGCAAGTTAAAATAATAGGGAGATAAATACATTTTTGACAAAAATTACTTTTTTGAGATTTTGATGATGTTAAAAGTGGTAATCTTGTTCATTTTTCTTCTTTTAAATCACTGCCCAGATTATATAAGACTCTTTTGCAAATTTCTGAAGCATTTTAAGGATATTTATGATATTTTAATGAACAGCCTATAGTTTGCTTTCTTCAAGTGGCTACATAGGATGAGCAGTCGCTTCAGTCACTATTCTTTTCACGTTCCAGTGTTCTCTTTGAGCTGGGGAGAAATAACAAAACATGTATATCTTTCATATAAATGACCATTTTCAAAATGTTGACTAGCATATCTTCTACTGCCAGACTGAGAGATCATTTATCCTGTTTATATGAGGAGAGGGCACTTATAGTGTCAGCTCTCAGAATGAGCAGAAGATTGGACGGGTGAGGTGGAGACAAGTGGAATCAAATTGTAGTTGAAACTGGTGAAAGGTGAGACGTGTAGTGTCTCTAGAAGGCTGGTGACATTCTAAATGTAGAGGCTCACAAGACGTATTAAATCTTAACACATCAAAAAATGCCATGTGCACTCAGAAATCACCTTTGACACCTATGGGAACAAACTTAAAAATACTGTTTGCTTGCAATCAGTTTGCTGAGTTAATAGGTTTTAACATTTTCTCAACCTTTCATATGCTGTATCTTTTTTAGTGGTTAGTGAAATCCTCCTTTATATTAATTTGAACTTAGATCAAAACATGGAATGAGGTGAAAAAATGACATTATAATTATGTTCTTGCCTTCTTGAAGATCGTGTTCTTATAAAACATTGTCACATGAACCTGAAGTGCCCTAAGGTGGTTTTGACTTGGTGTCCTGATTGTTTTCTGACTCAGACTCGACCTTTCCTTTTATAAGGGCTAGTGAACATAACAGGTGACAGAGACTGTAGGATGGGCATTCTTTTTACAGTTATATGAGTGAGCATGTTTGGAAGGCAGACTGAGTTGGCTCATGGGCCTAAAGCTTTTTAGAATCTGGAAATAGCATGAAGTGGAATGCCAACATGCTCTTTGATGTAGCAGCTCAGTTTTTCCTCGCACAGTATACATTAATGTGAGTTTACTTTACCAGTAACTTAATTACGAACAGGCAACATGGACTTCTGCAAGTGTTTGTCTTTAAGAATGCCTGATGCTATCCATGGTTTGCATTAACATTATGTATCAGGACTTCCTGCTTTACCAGGAAGGGGTCACAAGTGGGCTCTTTCTCTGAAGTACCATGTTACTGTCTTTTCCTCATCTTCTTGAATAATGTTACATATTGTGCCAGCTTTATAGGTTAACACAATGCTGAAATGATGAGGTCTGTTGAGGTGTTATTATCTCAAGTACCAATAATTTGAATACTCTCCCTTAGCTCTGTCATAATAAAGGCTAAATTTAAATACACATGTTTACTGTGGTTTCTTTACTTCTCTTTCCGTATTTACCTCTCATGTCATTTTTGTACCCTAACCTCCAGTCATATTAAACTCCCTTAGGAGCTGATACCCCACAACACACACACAGATGCATAAGCATCACATAGTCACTTTTTCTGTCCCCTTCAAAGTGTGCACTTCCTCTAGGAAGCATCCCCCAAGTTACCTTCTGTGTTCTCACTTCCACCAAGTCTGGACTAGTTACTCCTATTCTAGGTTCCCATGTGTGCGGTACTTCTCCCCTCATGACATTTACCATATAGCTTTTTAAAGGTCGTGCTTACCATGCCCTTCAGTAGATTGTGAACTGCCCAAAGGAACAGAAGCCATTAGTCTTATTCACAAATGTATCCCTGATGTCTACACAGAGTCTGTTTTGTAATAGCTTGTCAGTCTGTTTTATTATTTAAATAATGATGCTTATTATTGTCTATTTTGTTTTCAAAGATTCGCCAAAATGAGGACAAAAGGAACCATGCTGAGAAGTCAGTCACTTTTCCAGTGCAGGAAGATCCCAAAAAGGCATATGATGTTTCTAGTTCCACTGCAGATACCAAAATAGGAGAAAGTGACAGACAGCCAAAAGAAAGCTTTTTTCAGTTTCTTGGTAACTTATTCAATATTTCGGGAAAATCATCTCTAGGTGAAGCTAAGCAGTCTTCTTTCAGAGATGACCATGATAAAGCTGAGAAAGATTTACAGAATCCCAGTGACCATCATGAAGAAGGGATCAAAAGGGAGAGAGAGATTTTCAGTGGCTCCCTAAGAACCCAGACACATCCAACAGAAGAACAAGACTCCAACTCATCCGAACTCTCAGATGCTTTTTCTTTGGATACAACACAAGACAGTGAACAAGAAGTCACTAATTTGCTAAAGTAAGTTTAAAATTTAATTGAACCAAAAAATTGAGCTTTTTGGATCTAGCTTTTCAGCTTTAGTTTTAATCCTAGTAATTGGTGGGATTGGAAAAGATATTCTGTAGTGTCCCTACTACTGGGTAAAAGACTTTATGATTCTCTGTACCATACAAGTAATTGAGCATGGTACAGAGAACCATACAGGTAATCCAGGGCCTGCTAAATTTGTCTTAGTAAAAGATTTATTTTTTCCCTGCATGGTAATGTTTTCTGTTGCATGCATTCCTCCTGTGTCAGGACGGGCACCGTATTCAATATGTGCATTTTGAGGGAAAATGGTCCTCAGGTTTGTATTCTTATTGTCAATATCTTTATTCTGTAAAATTTAATTAAAGCAATTAAGAAAAGCAATTAAATGGGCTCTATTCATGAAACTAGCTTTATGAACCTTTACAGAGCTCCAAGAAACTAAAATATTGCTTGAATTTAAGGAGCATTTTACCACCAATTTCTTCATTGTTTGATTAGCAAACACACACCAACTTGTTTTTCCTTTTACTCTCAAATGAGGTAGAAGGAATATTTTGAAATTAAGGAATGTTTATCACATTGTTGAGTCCATTCGATACTTTGTGTGACATAAAAGTATTCATTTGTAACTAGTAAGGTTTTGTTTTATTGATTTTACTTTTACCTCTGCTCGAGAATTTATTATTGAAGAAGCCATCAATAATATTATAGTCAGATATAAGCATTACCTTATAGTTATGCAGTTCTTTTTAGTTTCCAGGAAGTTCTTTATAGTTTCCAGGTGTCTTTATGTAGGTGCTTTCAGTTTATTCCTCATAGTAAACTTATGATATAGGCATAGACCTATCTTACAACTCTGTGAAAATAGATTAGAATTTGTCCATGAAGAATAATGTTGTGGGGCTTGTTCCACCTGATGTTAAAATGTATTGATACAGCTGTGGTATTTGTTTTTTTTTTTTTTTTTTTTTGAGGCGGAGTCTCGCTCTGTCGCCTGGACTGGAGTGCAGTGGCCTGATCTCAGCTCACTGCAAGCTCCGCCTCCCGGGTTTACGCCATTCTCCTGCCTCAGCCTCCCGAGTAGCTGGGACTACAGGCACCCGCCACCTCACCCGGCTAGTTTTTGTATTTTTAGTAGAGACGGGGTTTCACCGTGTTAGCCAGGATGGTCTCGATCTCCTGACCTCGTGATCCACCCGTCTCGGCCTCCCAAAGTGCTGGGATTACAGGCTTGAGCCACCGTGCCCGGCCCAGCTGTGGTATTTGAAACAGTGTCATACTGATGTAATATTTGCTAGACATTTAAATCGAACAGAGTAGACAGCCTAGAAATAGACTCTCTTATATGTAACTTGAACCCTAGAATGTGATGGCGTTATGTGTTCCTCATCTTTGTATTAAAGTAAATGAAGATAGAGTAACAAATATTAAAAACAATAAAAATGTTAAAAGCAGCATTTATACATTTTTATTTTGGTAAGAAATGACTTCCTAAGCATAATAGCAATGGAAGGTATCAATAAGAAGATCAGTAGATTAAAACTTATTCCCAATTTTCAAACTTTTATGTCAAGTAAAATAAGCAATAATAAATTTAAATGGACAATGAGAAAATTATACACAAAAAAATGACAGAGAATGCTTTAACTGATGAGCAATTTAGACACCAACTCACCAGTAGAAAAGGCAAACAATATAAACAAATCTTTCAAATAAAAGAAGTCTAATCTCTTAATAAGTGAAAAAAGTTTATTTTCACTAACAATCAAGGAAATGCAAACTAAAATGAGAATTTTTCCCCTATTAAATTGATAACAATAATAATAAATGATAATGTCCTGAGTGAGTCAGAGTTGATAAGGCTGGCACTCATATATCCTGCTAGGAGTGGAGTACAAATTGGTAGCATTTTTTAGAAATTCAGTTGGCAATATATATCAGGAATCTTAAGTTTGTAAGTTATTTCTGATAATGTACAAAGGTGTTCATTCTAACATTATAGGAACGTATATTTGGAAACCAGTATCCAACAGCAGAAAAGTGGCTCAATTGTGCTGCATCCATAATATGTGAATAAGACTGTCTAAAGCAGGACTATTCAAAGTATGGTCCTTGGAGCAGCAGCAGCAGAATCACCTGGGACCTCATTAGAAATGCACATTATCGAATCAGATCCACTGAAGCAGAATCTCTGCAGGAGTGGGGCCCAGCAATATTCTAACTACCTCTTTAGATGATTGTTTTGCTTGCTCACATTTGACATCTAGCATTTTAAAGTAACTTAAAATGGTGATAATTTTGAGGTTGTTATAGGAATTGGGTAGAATGGAAGTTTGTACTTTTTCTCCTTTGATTAGTTAGGTCAGATTTTTTTTCTTTGGTACTAGTCGATTAAAAAGAGAGAAGATGCTTCCTTCAGGCCTAGCTTTGAAAATCCCACAGTTTACCAGGCTTAGAATTACAGTTTCAGCAACTTCCTCCTGACAGCTGTCAATATGCTTAAGAATTATAATTCAGGCCAGGCGTGTTGACTCATGCCTTTAATCTCAGCACTTGGGAGGTCGAGGCAGGCGGATCACCTGAGGTCGAGGGTTCGAGACCAGCCTGACCAACATGGAGAAACCCTGTCTCTACCAAAAATAAAAAATTTGCCTGGTGTAGTGGTGCATGTCTGTGATCTCAGCTACTTGGGAGGCTGAGGCAGGAAAATCACTTGAACCCAGGAGGCTGAGGTTCTCATGCCATTCTCCTGCCTCAGCCTCCTGAGCAGCTGGGACCACAGGCACCCGCCACCACGCCTGGCTAATTTTTTGTATTTTCATTAGAGACAGGGTTTCACCATGCTAGCCAGGGTGACCTCGATCTCCTGACCTCGTGATCCGCCCGCCTCAGCCTCCCAAAGTGTTGGGATTACAGGCGTGAGCCAGTGTGCCCGGTCAATATATGTAGAGAATCCTTTACTATTAATGATAATTTTGAGGATCTGTATGTTATTTTAAAGTTATTTTGGCTCTGTGATATGAATTATTAAAAGCAATGATATATTTAAGTTTTTTATTCACGATCATGAGTCTATCTCAAATATAAAACGTTATTTAAAGAGCTTATAGGGACAGGATGATTAATGGATATAAAATTACAGCTAGATCTACATAGGAGGAATAAGTTCTAATGTTCTGTAGTACTGTAGGATGACTCTAGTTAACAATAATCGATCATATATTATCAAACAGCTAGCAGAAAGGACTAACTGTTCACAACACAAATGATAAATGCTTGTGATGGATATGCTAATTTCTCTGAATTGATCATTACACAGTGTATACCTGTATCAAAATATCACTCTATACGCCATAAGTATGTACAATTATTACATATCAATTAATAAAAGCTTATGCTTTTGAAATTACTAGGAGATTTCAGTGTCACATACAAACATTTCAATTTTTTGATATTAGGAGGACTGAATTAACTTAAATTTTTTCATTGCCTTTCTCATGGACAAATGCTCCTACTTTAAAAAAATAAATCAAGGCTTATTAAAAAGGGTTAATAGCTTAAACAAGGTAATAAAACATCCTATACTGTATAACAGATGCCCATTACTATGCTATCAAACATAATTTTCCTTATTACCATTAATACAGCTTTCAGAATTTAGATAAGTTATTACAAGTTAAGTATCCCTTATCTAAAATGCTTGGGACCAGAAGTGTTTTAGATTTTCAATATTTTTTCAGATTTTAGATTTTGGGGGGTGGGTATTTGCATAGACATAATGAGAAATCTTGGGGATGGGACCTAAGCCTAAACACAAAATTCATTTATGTTTCATTTACATCTCATACACATGATTTAGGGGCATGAAGCAAAGTTTGCTCCTGAAAGTTTGCACCCAGAAAGCAAAGGTGCTTGTTGATTTGTTTGAGTTATAGATTGTAGATATGAGACCTTTGTCAGATGCATATTTTGCAAATATTTTCTCCCATTCTGTAGGTTGTCTGTTTACTCTGTTGTTAGTTTCTTTTGCTGTGCAGAAACTTTTTAATTAGGTACCACTTGTCAATTTTTTTGTTGTTACAATTACTTTTGGAGTCTGTCATGAAGTCTTTGCCAAGGCTAGTGTCCAGAATGGTTATTTTCTAGGTTTTATTCTGGGGTTTTTATAGTTTTAGGTTTTATATTTAAGTTTTTAGTCCATCTCGAGTTGATTTTTGTGTATGGTGAAAGGTAGGGGTCCAGTTTCAATCTTCAGCATATGGCTAGCCAGTTATCCAAAGGACATAAACAGACACTTCTCAAAAGAAGACACACACCTGGCCAACAAGCTTAAGAAAAAATGCTCAATATCAGTAATCATTAGAGAAATGCAAATCAAAACCACAGTAAGATACCATCTCTTACCAGTTGGAATGGCTATTACCAAAACATCAAAAAACAACAGGCTGGTGAGGCTGTGGAGGAAAGGGAACCCTTGTACCCTGCTGGTGGTAGTGTAAATCAGTTCAGCCATTGTGGAAAGAAGTGTGGTGGTTCCTCAAAGAACTTAAAACAGAATTACCATTTGCCCCAGCAATCCCGTTATTGGGTATATAACCAAAGGAATATAAATCATTCTACCATAAAGACACATGCATATGTCTGTTCATTGCAGCAATATTCACAATAGCTAAGACATGGAATCAACCTAGATGCCCATCAGTGAGGGACTAGATAAAGAAAATGTGGCGCAAAAACAGCAGGGAATACTACACAGCAAAAAAACACCAGGGAATACTACGCAGCAATTAAAAAGAATGAAACCATGTCCTCTGTAGCAACATGGATGGAGTGAGAGACCATTGTCATAATCGAATTAACCCTTTTATGCTTAGCATTCCATTATTGGAACGCTAAGCATGTGGGCATTCTTTACATCCTGCTGCTCAAGCTCATTGCCAAGGTCTGATTTTTCAAACTCAAAAAATTGCAAACTCCCACATAAAATGCAAGAACAGAAAAAACAAATACTGCATGTTCTTACTGCTAAGTGGGAGCTAGACATTGAATACATGTGGACACAAGGGAGCAATAGACACCAGGGCCTATTTGAGGGTGGGAGGAGGATGAGGATTGAAAAACTACCCACAGGGTATTATCCTGATTAGCTGGGTGACAAAATTTGCACACGAAACCCCTGTCACATGCAATGTATCCATTTGACAAACACGCATGTGTAGTCCTTGAACCTAAAATAAAAGTTGGAAAGAAGAAAAAATGATAAATTTTCCACTTGTGATATCATGTTGGTGCTCAAAAAGTTTTGGATTTTGGAGCATTTTGGATTTCAGATTTTCAGATTAGGAATGTTCAGCCTGTATTTACTATGTAAAGTGAATTAAAAAAAAAATCCTCACCAAAAGGCAATGTTCATTGTTTTTAAATTATAACTGACTATACAAATTTCGTTTTAATATCCATAAAACCTTTATGAAAACTTGTGTGGCAACATTTTTAGATTGTTTTCTGTATATTAACTCATGTTTCTAGGGTAGTTTACATAGGAAGCTACTTTATTGTTGGGTTAATGTTTTTTTCAGTTCTAACTCTATTTTTCACAGGTACATATGCATAATGCTAAACTCTTCTGTGAAAGCTCCTGTGATTTTTTTTTTTTTTTGCTTTGCTTTCCATAGAGAAGTTAAAAAGCCTTTTCTATTATGAGAGAAGATATTCTTTGTAATTTGAAAGGAAATAAATCTTACTGCTAAAAAAAAAATGTAGCTTAGCCAGGCACAGTGGCTCATGCCTGTAATCCTAGCACTAGGGGGTAGCTGAGGCAGGCAGATCACTTGAGGTCAGGAGTTCGAGACCAATCTGGCCAACACGGTGAAACCCCATCTTTCTCTACCGAAAACAAAAAATTAGCCGGGTGTGGTGATACGTGCCTGTAATCACAGCTATGCAGGAGGCTGAGGCGGGAGAATCACTTGAACCTGGGAGGCTAAAGTTGCAGAGAGCCAAGATCGTGCCACTGCACTCTAGCCTGGGTGACAGCGCGAGACTCCATCTCAGAAAAATAATAATAATAATAATAATAATAATAATAATAATTTGTCATATTTTCCTAAATGTGAATTAAGTAATTTTGCTATAAGTCTAGTTATTATGTTCAGGCTGCTATTATAGAATTTTCTTTGAAGAATGATACATGTCTTTGATTGACCTTTGTATTATCAAGTGTATCAAATTTATCTACAATAGAGCATAGCTGTATGTATTACCTAGAGGCTTAATAAACCTTCATATAATGAGTAATTATGTATTGGGTTAAAATCTTTAAAACCTTTTCAGATTTTCAATACGTATGCCTACTTCCTTAAATACTCGAAATTTTTAGATATTTTACTTTTTTTCTCACTGTTCTTTGGATTATGTACCTTTGGTATGTAGCGTAAGCTGTAGATCCTATGTACAATTACAAAATGCGTGAAGTTAATACTCCCTTTTCTCTGTTTAGCTTGTGCAAATACAAATGATATAAATATAGAATAAAAATACGATGGTAACTTCCATGTGACAGAAAACTAAGTACGAAATTCTGTTCTTACATATGAATCCTCCTATTGTTAAATACAATGTGGAAAAAAAAGTTGTTTAATTTTTAATTTTCCACCTTCAGCTTATTTTTAGCTATATGCTTTTTGGCATTTATATTTACTAGGGGAAAATTAAAAATTAAAGGACAACTTTATGTTCCTAAGATTATTTAATTGTGTGAACTCAACTATACTCCATGAAAGAATGATCTAAAACATAATGTTGGCATGACTTAACCTTTTAAAAACAGGGAGTTTAAAAAAAGATAGAGGGAGTGTAGCTCATTAGTACCTGAAGGGACTGCCTATAACATATGAAGCTGAACTTGTAACTTTGATTTCCTATTCTTTAAATATAATTGTTTAGTCTAAAGAATGTATGTTTTCATTACAAGTATATAATATTTCCACCTCCAGTGCAGCATATTAGTTAGAAATTTAAACCAGTGCATGTAACTTAGTATAAATTAACTTAATCAACTTCGTTGAAAGTACTCAGAAAGCCCTAAAAAATATAAAACAATGATTCCCACCACCTACCCTGCAAAGGACCCCAATACCAAAAGGTATTACTATAGTGAGTTGAAATTTAATGGACTTTTTCTGTTTTTTATAAGTCCTTTTGGATCAAAAGTTGCATTGATGCAGGATAAAATGCTTTGAGGTTTGATTAAGAGAGAGTTGGTGGCAAGAGGACCTAAATTTACTACACTAGAATAAATTTCTGTTCCTTATTTCTTATTTCCACTGACTATAAACATTTCTTGGTATTGATTTCTTCAGAATTATTTTTGTGATCTTTTGCGAAAGAAACATTGCAGCCTGTTTACAGGAGGCTTTAGGTATGAAATGTTAAAACTTTGAAAGAAAAAAAACCTGTCATTTATTTAGACTCTGTACCTTCATATGTTGTTCTGAAAGGCTTTTGTATTTTCTGAATAACTTACATATTTTGATATGGTATTTTGCCAATAGCATTAATTTACCTATTTTTTTCTTCTTGCGTATTTTCACGAACTGGTTGCCTTATCCAACTTTTTTCTTTCATTGTTTTATTTTTATATTCACCATTCATTCATTCATTCATTCATTCAACTTTTGGGGTTTTGTTGGTAGTTACAAATTAAATGTTTAATCCTATTATCATATAGCTTACTTTGAATAAAACATGATACATTATTAAAATTGGTATGAAGTATCACTACTTTATGAAACAGAAAATGTTTGGTACAAAACTTTTTTTCCATATTGCATATAACAATAGGAAGATTCATATGTAAGAACAGAATGTTGTACTTAGTTTTCTTACACATAGAAGTTGCCATCACATTTTTATTAGATATTTATGTCATACTTGGCTCTGTGCAAAAGGCTTACATAGAGAAATTAATAAAAACAATACGTTGGGCTCTGTCTTCATAAGGATTAGATTTTTTAAAAATACCAATGAAGAAAAACCCAAATGTCAAATAGTGGTATCTTATCCAAGTTTTGACTTTTTTTCATAACAGTCCTTGATCTAGCCTGAAACTCATGCGGCAACTACAACCATTTTTGGAACACAAAGCTTTTCTTTTTGCATCTCCTTTAGTGCTTTATAATGGACAGTAAAAATAAATGAATAAAGCTAACATAATTTTTTACAGTGCTGGTGCATTAGTATTTTAAGGGGCCAGGAAATATATAGGTTGAAATGAATTATTTCAGCTAAAATTTAAGAAGTATTTAAGAGACACAGTTGGTGAAGTTTTTACATGTCAAAAGAGATATAATTTCTCTTTTATCAATTAGACAAATCTAGAACTCTTAATGTAACTGCTTTAAAGTTGGCAATAAAATATATTTTTTAGGTATTGGAATACTGATAACTGAATTTCTAAATTATTCATGTTTATTTCATAGTAATGGTTTGGTTAATCATATGTCTAATCAGAAAATAATAAAGTAGAACACACATCAGATTTTTCTACCATACTGTTTTTTAAAAAATAATTTCAACTTTTAGAGTCCAGTGCATATGCAGGTTTATTACATGGATAAATTGCGTGTTGTGAGGGTTTGGTGTACAGATTATTTCATCACCCAGGTAATGGACATAGTACCTGACAGGCAGTATTTTAGTCCTCACCCTCTTCCCATCCTCCCCACTCAAGTAGGCCCCAGTGTTTATTGTTCCCTTCTTTGGATCCATGTGTACTGAATGTTTACCTTCCACTTATATGTGAGAACATGTAGTATTTGGTTTTCCTGTGTTAATTTACCTAGGATCATGGCCTCCACCTGCATTCATGTTGTTGCAAAGGACACAATTTTCTTCTTTTTTCTGTCTGCATGGTATTCAATGGCGTACATGTACCACATTTTCTTTATCCAATCTACCATTGATGGACACCTAGGTTGATTTCATGTTTTTGCTATTGTGGATAGTGCTGTGATAAACATATGAGTGCATGATATTTTTTATAGTCAGGAAATTGAAAGGTAATTAGAGTTCAAAATTTAAAACATTTTAATTATCACATATAAAAATGAAGACATTAGTTTGAAATAGATTACTTAGCACTAAATATCATTGCTTTACTTATTCATTAATTCATGAGAAGGTATTAAGCATATACAATTTGCCAAATCTTGTGTGAGGTACTTAAAAACAGAAAGATGATTAGGACACAGTACCTTCCCTCAAATAGCCACCAGGCTAGTGGGGAAAATAAATAAGTGCATAGATCTTTATGATTTAACATGACAAACGTTGTGCTTTGTGCACCCAGAGATCAAAGACTAACTGTCCATCTTAGTAGTAGAGGGATAGTTTTGCATGGAAATTATTTGTGTGCTGAGTCTTAGAGGGCATTAGAGTTTCCTTCTGATGCTGGCATTAAAGGACAGAGAATGATGCATGTAATTGGCTGCAAGATAGTATGGTATGATGTGCGAACTCGTGGGGGTAGATTCTCCAAAGGAAATTGGGTGCTGACAGCATCAGGATCTTTATACTGGGGTTAGTTTTCTATACTTCCTCTAGACATCTTTTTTGATTTCGGCATTTGCCCAAGCAGTTTAATACTCACTATACTAATTGAATATTTGAAGAACTGAACACAGAGAATTTTGATGCAGTTTTGTCATTTATTGAATTAACAAATATATACTGAGTGCTTACTGTGGGCTAGACATCTTGCCATCTGTTTTCCTTTAAAATGTTTCCATCTTATGTGCTAAATGTTGCTGTTTAAATTCACATCTAAGAATAAAGGAATAGAAGGTCATTATGATGCTTTAATGTGGTGGAGAAATCAGTGATGTATCCCTAAACTTGTAGTAATATGAGGCCCAAAGTCAATCTGGTTACTTAGAGTCAGACACTCCTTTGAGATTAGAACTAGAACCCAAGGCTTGAACTCATATTCTGTTAACCACAGTCAGAGGTATGTATGTAATCAGGTAAGAAGGAGTAATTCTAAGGAACTCAAACATTCTTCATGCTGCACTGACATTCAGGTGCTGCTTGTTAAATTTTTACTATTTTTAGTCAAGATAAATTTAAAGCATTCTATGATTTACTCCCTAAATTGGTACATATCAAGGGAAGTGGTGTTTAAAAGATGTACTTTTACCACAGTTGCTGGGATTAGTAATAAGTATTATTAGTTGTATTTCCTGATACTCTCATACTTTCTTTTTACAGACAAATCGATGGTAAACCAGAAGCGCCTTCAGTAACATATGCAACATATCGAGGCCCAAGTCACATTAGGAAATATTTAAAGCAACAGACGGGCTTGGCAACTGTGAATACCTTGGACAGAGAAAATGAAAGTTCTGACTCTAGTATAAACAGACACATTGACCCTGGAAGTGAGATTGAGGCTGGGATACTGCCACTGTTGTTATCAGCTAGTACAGACTCATCTATGAAAGGAAATCTACTTGAAGGCCCATTAGAAGACTCTGATTGTAGCAAAACAAGTCTCAACACAGAAAGTTCTTTGACAAATAACCCAGAACTGCAGAATATTGCCTCTTCCAATAATCTTTTAAATAAAAATGCTTGGGGGGGTATTGAGAGAAATAGGTCATCCCCTTCTTCTGTGACGAACTCCAGCTATGATGGAGAATCTGACTCACAGCACCATTTAAGTTGCGAACCAGTTTCTCAGACTAACAGAAATTTGGTATGTTCAGCATTGTTCACAAGAAGTAGCAGTAGCAATGTCCCTTGCAGCCCAGATTTTCAGAGAGTAACTACAACAGAAAATACGATAAAAGAAAACAGCACTGTGATGAGTAATGGGACATTGGTGCAAAGAGAGGAGCTTGTTGAGCCTCAGGGCCCTGCTATTTCTAATTTCTCTTGTACTAAATCTGATGGGAGTGACACTACTGAACAGGAAAGTACAAATTTGCCAAGTCCAAATAAATCAATTAGGCACGAAGATCTGCAGTTGCCAGAGAGTGAGTGTTCTGACAAGCAAACCATAGATAACTCATCAAAGCAAGCTGCCACTCACACCAGTGTCATTGCTCTTCAGAGACATGCTGTGACAAACACAGAACTTGTAAATGAAGGAAAGAGATTGTCTGCCCAAGACTCTCAGAAAAATGTGGTTGTTAGAGAAATCAGGCGAGAAACAGAAAGTGCCTCAGCTGGTGAATCCATAGCTTCAGGTCATGTAAAAGCTCCAGAAGATAAAATTGAGTCATCACCCAAAGATACTGACCAATACTTTGAAACCAAAGCCAAAAAGCTTGATTTTAGGTCACATGATAAAATTCCTCGTATTAGAATGAATAGAAAAGACCTGACCTCCTTAAATTACATCAGTGAATCAGCAGTTGTAGCATGCTTAGGAAATAAAAATGCACCTGAGTTGAAATTTGAACTTAATAGAAGTCACATTTCAGAAACGCCTCTTGACTCTGAGAGTCCTCAACAAACTAAAGTATCACCTGATGCTAAAACATGTCTTAGCCTTGACTGTAAAAAACCAAATTTCAATATTTCACCTCCTACCTTTGTTTCTGGAGTTGGGATGCTGAGCAAGTTGGATATTCCTGATTTAATGAATGAGGGTTCTCCTCTGCCCATTGAAACTGGGAATGTCAACACTGTTGGTATTTCCCATCAGCCTAGTAAGTGTAAAGAAGAAAATGTGAAAAACCATGTTGAGGCTGCAGGCGGGAAGAGTCCTCATCTTTCCTTTTGCCTTGAATATACATCTGCAATTTTTGAATCCAAGGAAGTTCTTTCTAATAGTGAAAAATGCCAGGTTCTTCCAGGTTCTGAAGCCACTGGCCCTCACTTAACTGGGATGGAGCTATTGAGCTTTGACTCTGGAAACCTCTCTAAGGATTGCAGTTTCATTTTATCTCAAGACCCTAATAGAGTAGAGTCAATGTCTTCAAACACTAAAGCAAATATAAGCATAATAGAGAAGTCTGATTCTCTTTCCTTGGAAGCCAAAACTGCTAACATTGTATCAAAAGCTGAAATTGATGGTCAGAACAATGTTTCTGTGGAGTCACATTCTGGAAGAGGAAAAACTATATCCTTGTCCAAGGTATCTTTTTCACAAGCGGAGCCCAGAGACATTTCTCAGGATAAAATGTCTTCTTTTCCATTGAAAATTACCCATGTTCCAGAAAAGCCTATTTTATCAGAATTAACATTTCTAGAAGTTCAACAGGACAAAAGTTTTCAATCAATTAATCATAATGAGATTGGAGAGAAAAGTTCAGATGCTGGCCTTAAAGAGAATTGCCAAGCTGAGCTTTCTCCTGCTACCTCCAAATATGAAGATATACCAGAAACAGAGGTAGATGCCTTAGGCTCTCCTCCTGCTCTTCTTAAAAGTATTATATCCGGGATTTTACCACCTATTCATGATGAGAAAGTCAGTAGGCAAATGGCACAGAATTGTGAAGCTAACACTTATATGATTCATCAATCTTTGGATATTTGTGGGACTAAAAAGATTTCAGGTCACTCAGAAATGGCAGAACTCAGCTTAACTAATATTTTCCATAAATTCCAAGAAACTGGCAGCTCAAAAGTAAATTCACCTTTTCTGGATTCTGATTCCAGTTTGGGAAAAAATGTTTCTGCATCTGAGGACTCAAGCTTCCTTAATGTACCTTCTGTGCTGAGATCAGAAAAGAAATCCTCATCTTACAGAAAGAAAGAGAACATCCATTTTTTAAATGGTGGTATTGATAGTGTGTCATCTTCCTCTAGTTACCCTGAAGAAGTTAGCATGATAATAAATTCACGTAAGTCCCAAAATAATTTGGATTCTATACAAGTTACCAAAGATCTCACACATGAAGGTACCTCTATAACTAACCTATTGTACCCTAACACCTCTTATTTGGAATTTGAAACGTCTATCTCAATTGGGACAGAAGTAACCCCATTTCAGGAACATTTTGAGATTTATACTGGGAAGATATCCACTGATTTCCCAACCACTGCCCAATTTGACAATCCCATGGAAGCAGAGACTGGAGCAGTTGCTGGACCTGCAGTGTCAGTTAACAGCTCAGGCCAACAGTATTCTGAAGCCTCTGCTGAGCACACAGAAGCCAGGGGAAGAGCACATGACCAACTTTTGGACCTCGAAAGTAGTTTACTCAAAAAGGCCGACACATTGATTGGTGAGATTTTTAATTCTGTCAGGAAAGAACAAAAATTCAAACACACAGTGAGTACCTGCCAGGAGCACATAGCCATAGAAGGCATAATGAATCGGGGTACCCTGAAAGAAGACATCTCTGAGAAAAACCCATTAGAAGGGACACTAACAGATATCCAACAGACAGAGGGTTTGGAAAAGCAGGGCATGGAAAACATGTCAGAAGTCGAAGAGAAGCCCTGTGATTCACCAGCAGTTGGTGAGAAGAGTCTTCTTGTTGATCCTGATAGTATGAATGTATCTTGTTTGTTGGAAGATAAAGCTAGGGAATTAGTCAATGAGATTATTTATGTAGCCCAAGAAAAATTGAGAAATGATGCTTTTGAAGATACTGAGGATACTTGGGATTCTGAACTTCAGGCTGATCCTTCAAAAATTCTGAACAGTGATAGTGTTAAGCCACATGATGTAGTTAGAGAGTTCTTGGTATCAGAACAGCCAGTAAATCAAAGCACACAAATTAGTGAAAATAAAGTATTAAGTAAATTCTTCTCTGTAAGTAACTTAGCTAGTGGCACAGAGTCAATTAAGGGAAGAGAAATTGTTCTCTACCAAAAATCCCCATTTTCTGGAAATGGATCTGGACTGTCTGATAGTATAAATTTGCAGGAATCAGATACGGTTTTACTAGCTGAAGACATGTCACATAAACAGTCAGATGATAGGGTAAAAACACATTTATTTTGCAGTGAGGACTGTAATGAGACAATGGAGATAGAGAATGTGGATAATAAAAAACCTGAGACAGAGGATAGAAGAACTCTTGTATTAAATGTCAAATGGCCTCCACTTGTGAATGATGACATCCATGCACCTGGTACATCTAAAAGCAGTTTGTCTGATAGCCTTGTATGTATATCTGAAAAAAACTTGCCAGGACACAGTAAAAACACACCTCTTGCAATGTCAGAAGTAGGGAAAGTACACAAGAAGGATAATGAAATAAATATAGGGAAAATCGAGCTTATACCTTCCATGTTAGAAACAGGGAAAACAAACAAAAAGGATGCTGAATTGAATATTCTGAAATATGAGGCAGTCCCTCATATGTTAGAAATGGGAAGAGTACATAAAATGGATGCTGAAATGAATGTCAAGAAAACTGAACCAAAAGCTAATGTTTTTAAAATGGGAGAAGTATACCAAATGGATGCTGAGAGCTGTATTGAAAAAACTGAGGGATCACCTGACATTTTAGGAATGGAAAAAGCTTATAAGCTGAAGGATACTGAAGGGGATGTTGGCAAAATTGAGGTGATACCTATTATGCCAGAAGTGAAAAATTTCCACCAAAAGGATGCCGAAGGGTATATTGTAAAGACTGAGATGGCACCTGTTACAATTCACATGGAAAATATTTACCAAACGCATGCTGAAGGGGATATTGGCAAGACTGGGGCAATACCCTTGTCAGAATTGGAAAATATCTACCAAAAAGATGGTGAAGGGATTAGTGAAAAGGCTAAAGTAATACCCATTACATTAGCAATGGAAAATGCTTACCAAAAGGATGCTGAAGGGGATATTGCAAAGGCTGAAGTGATGATGCCTGTGAGGTTAGAAATGGAAAATACGTACCCAAAGGATACTGAAAGAGATAGTGGCAAAACTGAGGTGATGCCTATTGCATTAGAGGTAGTAAATACTTACCAAAAAAATGCTGAAGGGTTTACTGGGAACACTGAGGGATCTATGTTGAAAATGGAAGCTACTTACCAAAAGACTGCTGAAGAGGTCATTAAGAATACTGAAATAGTACCGTGTGTGTTAAAAGTGAAGGAAGCACATGAGGCAGCACCTGCCCCCTTAGAAATAGAAAAAGCATGCAAGAGAGATGTTAAAGACACTATTGGAGCAACTGTGTCCATACCCTCTGTGATAGAAATGGAAAAAATATCCCCAGAAGATTGTGGTGAGAATATTGGGAAACACAAAGTGTTACCCACAGTGGTAGACATTGAGAAAATACATGGAACAGGACTGGGATTGACCATTACACAAGTGGAGGCCATGCCTCCTGCATTTGAAAGTAAAACACTACAAGAGTATGCTGAAGGGAGTGTTGGAGAAACAAAGGAAGAACCTACTGAAATAAAGGAAGGCTTGATAGCACATGAGAATAGACTTGCTACACATTTCAGGGGTTATGAATCCCCTACGTTAAGTAAGGATTATGAGGGCTACCCAGCCCCAGCAATGCCAGATTTTCAACCTGCAGATACCATAGTAAGATTAGACAAAAGAATGTCTCTTACTGCAATACATGACAAGAGGAGAGAGACAGATTATAGTAGCAAAAAAGGATATAATTTAGCTTTTGTTTCTCAAGATGAACAAGAAAATTCTTCCTTTACTATATTATACGAAGAGCCCCTTCAAGAAGAGGAAAAGTATGGTTCTGCGGAAGCAAGCCAAACACGGTCTGTCTGGTTTCCTGATACGTCCCCTGACAGCATGCCTGTTCTGGCATGTGAAAGGTCTGAGAGTAGAACTGACCTTGTCCATCACTTTGAAAAAGATACTAAATTAGGTGAGACATTTGATAGTGATAGTTCAGAAATGTTCTTATCAGTGGAGGCCAAAAGGTACAAAATTTATCCTTTAGCATTGTCTCCCATTTATGAGGATGACAGCTCACAGGAAGACATTCTATCCAGTGAGGTTTCACCTGGTCACCATGGCCCCAGGAAATCAAGAGAGAGTGAAAACCAGCCCTCTTCTGTTTTATCCCTTCTCCAGTCAGTGTCAGAGCGTTTAAAGATGAATTTTGATGAAGATGACAGAGAGGCAGCTGAGGAGGAAGAAGAGGAGGAGGCAGCAGTATTGCATAAAGATCTGAGAGCTGGAAGCGGGGAGCATGTTACCTTCCAGTTGCCAGATCCTTCTATCACATTTTACCCTGATGACCAGGAAAGCATTGGAATTTCTAAGAATTCATATGTGATGCCAAGTGAACCTACTACCTCCAATCTGCAAGTTGGTCTGTGGCCAGAAAAGACCTCATTTCTCCAGAAATCTGACCTTACTTCTAAACTACATTCTTCTTTAAAGAGTGCTTATCATCAGTATCTGCAGACTTCCCAAAGTCATTCCTCAGAAAAAGGAGCCAGATTTGGTGGAATTCTTCAGGAACCAGTGTCCAAGTATTTCCGTGTTCAAGACAACCCAGGCAGATTGAGCCCATTTATAGAGGTAAGTTATTTTGTTTATTATATTAATAATAATTATTAAAGCTTTGGGTCATGAAATTATCTAAAGGCTTATTAAGAAAAATCGATGTTTTGGCCAAGCATGCTGGCTTACGCCTGTAATCCCCGCACTTTGGGAGGCCGAGGCAGGTGGATCACGAGGTCAGGAGTTCAAGACCAGCCTGGCCAAGATGGTGAAACCTCATCTCTACTAAAAATAAAATTGCCAGGCATGGTGGCGGGCACCTGTAATCCTAGCTACAGGGGAGGCTGAGGCAGAGAATGGTTTGAACCTGGGAGGCAGAGGTTGCAGTGAGCCAAGATCGCACCAATGCACTCCAGCCTGGGTGACAGAGTGAGACTCCATCTCAAACAAACAAAAGAAAACAAAAAAGAAAATCAATGTTTTGAGGTTGTAGAAGTTACATAAAGTTTGTTTCATAAAAATACCAGATTTATTCTTTGGTTGAAACATGTCATAACTCATGTATTTTAGCTGGACTACTTAGGAAACAAAATTGCTTGGTCAGAATTTAAAAAGCATAATACTGAAGCAAGGTTATTTTGAAGTATTTTGCTACTATTTTTCAAGCTAAATTAAGTGACAGTCTAAATTTCTCAAGGTACTGTATGTGGGAAAATTGTCAGTTTGCATTTAGCTTATTAGTCTAATGAAAAATCTTTCTGTTAAGTAAAATTTTTAAGTATTTGACAGCAGCCTGTCGCTACAACTCATGTTGTTCATGCATCGCAGGGCAGTGAACAACCTAAATCAAACAAAAAGAACTGAAAACATTATAGCTGGAAAATGTCTTAAATTCAATTACATTTTTCTTTGATTTAGAAAATTTAAATATTTAATGTAGAATATTTATTAAATATGGGACTTTCCTTTCTGGCATTTCCAAGATGATGGTACTTTCAAGATAAAGATACAGGATGTCCAAGGCCTGTATCTTTACCTCAAACAATCTTCATGGCAAATAGTAATACTCAAAGACCAAACCAAAACTTACAAAGCAAAGTCGTTTTAAAAGACATGATGGGATTTGAAGAAATATTTCTTTCGTGGTTCTCCACTGCCTACCAAATCAAGTGGCACCTCTTAACTCTGCATTATAAGGCCCCCAAGTTCTGTTTTGCCAACCTTGTCTCCCCACACTCTGGGTGCACACTCTGTGTTTCCTACCAGTGCACTTTTCCCCAGGATGGTTCTCTTCCTAGAATTTCTTTATTCACTATCCCATCACAACCTGCCACATTTTCCATTCACTGAAATGTTGTTTTTCAAGATCCCTCAATACCACTTCCTCAGAAAAGCCTCTTTGAATCTCTGTGTGCCCTTACCTCCATGCTGGTGCCATTTCCACAACTTAGTGTTTTCCTTGTGTTTTACCTGTGAATGTAACTTAGGCTTAGAAGAGCTATGCACATATGACCATCTATTTACCCATTCTAAGCTGTGTACTTCTTGAGGGCAGAGACAACGTGTTAATTTCCTATATGTTTGTATTTATATCACTTTTATCTAGCGAAGCACCTAGCTCATAATGATCACTAACTAAATATGTGATAAATTGGATACATGACTGCTAAGAAAATGAATTATGCATCTTTCACTGATGTTTCTTGAAGCTTACTTTTCCACTTTTATTATTTCAGAATGTTGACAAAGAAACTCTGAGATATAACCCAAGACCTGGGAAGGTAAGGATAACTTTCTCAAACTAAGATAAAGGTTAAAGATTAGGTGACTTTCAGGCTTGAGGAATTTAATATACGTGACTTAGAAAATGATTTCAAGGATTTAACATCTAAAGTAACATTTGCTTTTGTATATTTAGGATGTTTATTTCTATGTTCTAGGACATTTTAGAATTTAAAATACATTCTAAAAATTAGTTATTGTAGCTACTTACTGCTATTTACTGTGTTGCAGATGGTTGTCTATGATCTCCATGAAAGTAAATATAAACAAGAAGTCTACTGTAATATTCCTGATGCTACATCATGGTCTTTTCCAAATGGAGTTCTAATAAAAGTTGTAAGGGGCTGGTAAGAAGTCTCTTAAAATTTTATAGCATATTTTCTTAAAGTAAATGTGTCTTCTTGCTGTTAATGCTTTTTTTGCTATTTTTTATTAAAGTCATATTTTCCTTCCTCTACTTTTCGACAGAATATTTTGAAACATTATTGTTAGTGTGTTATAACTTAATTGTTCTCTTTATTTACTATGGTATAAAATATAATCTGTTTTTAGTGCTTAAGCCAGTAAGTTGCAAGACCTAATCTATACAATCAGTACCATTCTGTAACTGCATTATTAGCAGATAGATTTGGCAAGTTTGGGTGAATGCTTCAGTTGAGTGAAGCATAGCTTTGAAAATGAGTTCAGAATTTGTGGGATGCTGAGGAATGTGAAGGCCACATAGTTAAAGTTATTCGTATAACTTGCTCAGAAGTGAAGGAATCTTTGTATGGTCTAAAAATGAGGGGCAACCACATCTGTTTATTATGGACCATGAGCCATGGACATGCTGGAGCCAAAATTTATCTGTCCAGTGTTTAGGTTACCCAGGTAAGCATTCACATCTTAAATCATATGGTGTGATCTCATCTTCATATAATAAAATGGGGCTTGTGTCCTGTGTTACTGAGCAACAAGAAAATTAGAAGTATAATTTGGAATTGTTGCACTATTGTTTTTAATGCAACTGTATAGTTTTGTATAGACCACATCTATAAAGAGCATACATACCTAAATATAGACATAGAAATGTATTATGGTACTATGTTCAGAAAGTATTTCTATTTCCAAGGTATATGCACTTTTATTTTTTCTTTCCTATTCACCTATACTTAAATTAGCATATACCATTGTTTCAAAAAAATAGAGTTATATGCTAATAGTGGAAGATATCCCAGCTTAAAAAATTTAAGTAGACAAAATGGTCTGTGACTTATATGCCTCAGTTCTTAGAAAATTAAATAAAAGTCATCATTGCATTTATCTTTGTTTAGCTGGATTTTATATGAGAAACCACATTTCCGAGGTCAGAAATGTGTGCTGGAAGAAGGGGAAAAGGTGTTAAATCGTGACTGGATTCTTCAGAACAGAAGGCATCCACAAAGAAACTTTGTATTGGGTTCTATCAAACGTGTCTTAAAGGTAACAACTGTAGATTTTTCTCCTGTTTTTTATTTGATTTTATTTGTCATATAGTAAACCTGTGCTATGACCTGGCAATGTTTACAAATCATTGCTAATTTTTGTGCTGTTACTAATCTTCATTATCATATTGATAATCTTTTGAGTTTATGCAAATAGAGTGAATGGTAATTAAAAATATTAACCAGAGGTAATCTAGTTTATAAAATGTTACATGGGCTGGGCGCGGTGGCTCACACCAGTAATCCCAGCACTTTGGGAGGCTGAGGCGGGCAGATCACCTAAGATTGGGAGTTCAAGACCATCCTGGCCAACATGGTGAAATCCTGTCTCTACTAAAAATACAAAAATTAGCCGAGTGTGGTAGTGCAAGTCTGTAATCCCAGCTGCTCTGGAGGCTGAGGCATAAGAATCACTTGAACCCAGGACATGGAGGTTGCAGTGAATCGAAATCGTGCCACCGCACTCCAGCCTGGGTGACAAAGTGAGACTCAGTCTCAAAAAACAATAATAAATAAAGATATAAAATGTTACATGATGTACTATATATTTTTTAACAGGATTATACTATTGCTATTAAAATATGCTAATAGGAATAGTATACTCCTATTATAATAGCATACTATATACTATACTGTAATAGTATACTACTATAGTAGTATACTACTTTATTAGTGTACTACTATAATAGTATACTACTGCTCCTACTGTAATACTCCTAGTGGTATATAATAGTATAGTATTGGCTGGGCACTGTGGCTCACACCTGCAATCCCAGCACTTTGGGAAACTGAGGTGGGTAGATCACTTGAGGTCAGGCGTTCGAGACCAGACTGGCCAACATGGTGAAACCCTGTCTCTACTAAAAATACAAAAATTAGCCAGATGTGGTGGTGGGCAGCTGTAACCCCAGTTTCCCAGGAGGCTGAGGCAGGAGAATCACTTGAACCTGGAGGGCAGAGGTTGCAGTGAGCTGAGATCATGCCACTGCACTCTAATCTGGGCAACAGAGCAGGACTGTGTCTCATAACAATAATAATAATAACAATAGCAGCATAGTATTATAGAATACTCCTAATTAGTATACACTGTTCCTAATTAGGAGTATACTATTCAGGAATATTAGAAATTCCTTATTGATTTCCAGATATACATTTTCCTAGTGTAGATTGCTTCTACTTATTATAGACATGTGTGTGCATGCATGATGTGTGTTAGGGGAAATAGGGGAGGATTGGAATAGGAAGGGAAGGTATTGTGTTTTATTTTTCCATTTAAACAATATTAATACTAAGATGAGAAGGGTCTTCCAATATAATAAAATATTTTGTATGAAGTTCTGTGGTAGTGTAGAGGAGGGGTTAATTAGTGATAAGGACATCTCAGATAAGGACAGAATTCTCCTCACAGGTATTCTTAAGATTTCCTTCAACAGTAACATAATATGTGATACAATACAGTTACTTATGTGACAGTCATGGATATATGTAGTTTTCAAGTTATGGAGATTTCATTTGTATACATAAAAAGTATAAATTGAGAGGAACACCATCATGATGACTTGGATTGTTATTATTAAACTCTTGATAGTAGTCTGTAGCATTCAGAGAAATTAAATATAGCCTACAGAAAAACTCAAGTTATAAAGGGTGTCTGCACGTGTTTTACGTGAATCAATACTGTCTGCCAAACTCTTAAGTAAACCTATATTTAACACATATTTGTGTCTGCTTTTGAGCCAACACTGTGGTGTGCACAGGGAATAGAAATACAAGTGAGATACGGTTCCTTACTTCAGCTTGCTTAAAGACTCGGGGAGAGCAGCTGAGCCACATGATTATATGATGTGAGAAGTGTTCTCCAGGGCCCTCTGGGCACACAGAAGAAACAGCTCACCTTTGGGAAGAGGCATGTCACCTGGAGGAGGTGGCACCTGTTTGGAATGTTGCAAGGACTAACAGGAGTTAAGCAGTCTAGGAGATATGAGGGAGGTCCTGGCAGAGCCACTTTTGTCAGATGCAGAGGTGAGCTTTGGTGGCCTAGTGTAATTCAAGGAGATTAAGATGGCTGAAGTGGAGAGAGCAATGTCCATTTTCATTGAAAGATATAACTGCCGTCAGCTCAGTTCTGCAGATAACCATCTGAGTGCTCACTCGATTAACTCAACTAGAAATTCCTTGAAAAAATGACTAGTTAGTTTGTAACTGTACTCTTTTAAGATTTATATAACTTGAGGTTTTGTGCTTTCTTTGTGAAATCAGGCACTATGCCAAGGCCTGGTGGGAAAAAACAAGTAATTTATGGCAAACAGCCACCTCTCTCAACCCCCCCTGAAATCAAACAATAAAATCAAACAGATTTAATCTGGTGAGCATAGATATTTGAATGGATATTTGCACGTCCACCATTTGTTTAGACTATATTATAAGAAAGAGTAAGTCAGGCTTGTACTTTTTCCTCCAGTGTTTGTTCTTGGAATCATTTCTTTTCTTAGTTGCAGTGTCAGTGCCCGTGTATCTCGAACAGGTTAACAACTTTTAGTGAGGAAGGAAAATAAAACTATTGAGCATTGAATGAAAGAGGCATAAGCCTTGTTTAAATATGTTACAAAGTAATAATTAGGCATCAAACTTCTTCCTTTTTCCGACGTTGTCAAAATTCTGCCTATCGATGCTTCACTTTCATGGTGGTTGTTTCCATGCCAGATTCACTTCTGCCTATTCTATGCCAACTTTATCGTGTTGAATCATCTTTATATTAGTTGTTTTCATCATTGTAGTCAAGACTCTAATGTCCTTATAGATAATTCTTCCATGACGTCTTCACTTTAGAGTACACCACCCAAACAAACATTGTTTGTACAACACAATGCAGAGGAAATTTGTTTGTGTGACACAGTTAGTTATGTATTTTATTACTGTAACTCAGATCCCTGGGGGGACATTAATATGGAAATATTTGAAATATTGTTACTAGAACTCTATTATTAACAGCATACAAAAGAGCCTTGAGGATTGACAGGTATAGCAGACACCCTCAGTTATCAGTATGTAGATTCCAGCTAAGGGTTGTCTTTGTCCCCAGGGAAAATAATTGGGGGTGAAGGTAGTAACATGGTGAATCTTGATTCAAGTGCTTTCTTTTGTAAAATTAGAATAAATTAATATTGCAAATTACTATGTTTACTGTGTATTTAAGTCTTTTTTTAAAGATATGCCATTTTTCTTATGGTAAAATCTGTTGTTAGATCCAGAACTGAGGTATCTTATGTAAGGTAGAGACAAATAGATTTTCTTACTGTGTTTGTTAACTGTGATTTTGTTAACTATAACTATAAAACTGTCTTCATTCTTACTAATTGCTATAATAGTATACGTTTGCAAATTTCACTGATCTATTTGCAAAGTGTAGCAGGACTAAAAAGTATACAAGGAAGACATATAAACTTAAATTGTTTATTGTTTCTAGGTTACTATAAAGCGCCTTTCAGTTGCTGGTGTTTGACTTTCTTTGTCCATCAAGAATTATACATATGTTTTGCAAAGCATGCTATTTCTGTGAATAGCCACCGTGAAGATAGAACTTAACAGTGAAATATTTTTCAGTCAACTAGAGCAAAAATTAGGTTTCTAGTGAAGATAACAGCAAACATATGCCTTCTCATTTTTGTTTATTTTCATATTTTAGTGATTACACTTTTGCTATTATACCATTTCCATCTGTGTTGTTGTAGACTTGAATGCTTCTTAGCTTTTCCCTTTTAGAGTACACCACCCAAACATTGTTTGTACAACACAATGCAGAGGAAATTTGTTTGTGTGAGACAGTTAGTTATGTATTTTGTTACTGTAACTCAGATCCCTGGAGGGACATTAATATGGAAGTATTTGAAATAATGTTACTAGAACTCTATTATTAATAGCATACAAAAGAGCCTTGAGGATTGACAGGTGACTGTTCTAAACATTTCTGCTTATTTTTGAAATGAAACGTTAGAATGAAGTATGCTTTTATACTTTAAAGGGTATTTTTAGATTATGCTTCTTTAGTATTTTGCATTTTAGAACCAATTTCCTGAAAATGTGATGTATAAACTTGCTTGCTTTTGTATATTAATAGAATGATTGAGAATTCAGTTTGGGGAAAAGTTGAAAAATCAGAATATTATACTTTTAGAATTGCAAAATTTAAATAGAATTGTTCAGTCTCTTATAAATGCCACCTCTGTTATTACATTTACCTATTTTATTAAAGCATATGCATTTGAATCTCACAGTGTCATAGGGGATAATTACTAAAACTTGAGTTGTATTGAGTTCTATCATTAAATACTCATGAGTATTGAGATAGTGTGTTCAGACAGAAGTGTATCTGTAATTTCAGAGAAGGGAAAAAATAATTGTAATTTTGATTCCCTAAGAAGGGATGAGGTCTTTTTTGAGTTAGAACTTGACTATTAGAAGAGATTTTTGAAAGTAAGAATACAAAGAATTATTTCTTTAGTTGAGATAGGGGAAATATCTGCAAAGCTTACAGAGGCTGGAGTGGAAGTGGAGATAGCGTGAGGACCAATATGACTGCAGAGTTGTAGGAAGTTAGTGTGGATCACTAGTTTGGTGCCCTATTATAGAAAGACAAACAGAAACATGAATTTGATGTGCTTGGGTCTGAAACCAATGAGTTTCTTGAGGAAAGTGATGTTCTAACAAGTTCAGCTGTCTAAAGAGTAGTAGCTAGTGCTTGACTAGTGGTTGTAAGTAGGCCTGTAATCAAAGTTTGGGCCTAACTTAGGGTTGTGACAGTGGAAATATGTAAGAAGAGATATGCACAAGGGAAATGTTTAAGGAAGGTCTCACAGGACAAAGAGTGCATAATTTTTTAAGACTGTGATGGAGTAAAGGGTCAATTCCATAATGCTTTTCTTCTTCAAACCTACTGCACTAGGAAATGCAGTCCTACAGGGAGGAAAACAGATTTCCTTTACCCTCACCTCTAATGACTATTTCTTTTGTCAATGTAAATTAGGTAAACACTGAAGAGGGTGCTGCTTCTCTACTTGTTTTTTTATATCCCCGATGAGATCAGCTTTTATTGAACTCTCTTCCTCCCTTATGGTTTTATTACACTTCTAAGAAGGAAGGCGTACAGACATCTGGCACTCAAATAGTTTGGTAACTCTGAAATCTGAACTCGATTTGGTAACTCTAAGCATTGCTTAATGGAAAGAATCTTTAAAAATCAAAGCAGAAAAATTGGGACAATAATTTTTCCATAAAATGTATAATTTTCATGTTATTAACAACTTTTTTTAGAAAAACTTATTTTTTAGGAGAAACAATATTTCCTTTATGTTTTCTTTGTGAAGAAATTCAACTCGATAATGAGAACAGTGTAACTATATGTCCAGGACGTTGAGAAGACTAGACTGTGTGTCTCTAGTTGATTTCAAAGCCAAATTATTAATTTTTTTCAGGACTGCAGCATTCCAGAGATAGAGCTTTTCCCACAATCTGACCCAGCCTGTTGTCCTGTCTACATACAGAGAGCAGTCCCCAACTTGGAAGAACTGAGTATCTCCAAATCTATGTCCTTCACTGTGAAGTCAGGAGTGTACGTATCAGTTCCTTTTTATTATAGTGATTGATGGCCACCAAAGTTAACTTTTTGTTTCATATTTCAGTAGATGACATACATATTTCTAAAGTTTCTAGCTAATGTTTATACTCTCAGTCACCCAAGAAAGACTGCAGGGGTTAAAAGATTCTTTCTTTGGATCTAACTAGAGCTTTGATATATGATTCACAGGAGCAGGTATAGAATTCTGAGATGTAGTTCTCGATACATGGATCTGTTGTCTTTTCATCCAACAAATTCTGTGATTGAGAAATAAAAGCACGTCCCTGGCCTAAAATTTTGGAGCCTGAACTATTTCTAGGGTGTCTAAGTTCTAATAGTCACTCACTGCCTCTGTGGTATCAGGCACATACGGCTTTTTTGTTTATGACTCCTCTGTTCCTGAAAAGCAGATGGTGTTACTCTCATATTATATATGGGTGATTTGTCCCAGGCTACTAGCTGGTAAGCATGGATTTGATACTAGGCCTCTCTCTTTCTAGAGGTATCTGTAGGATGATGGGTCTAAGTTCAGTCTTAGTTCATTCCCAGATTGACTTGACTCCAAACCCTGTGGATATCTGGCTCACCATGAAACCCTCTGCTCCCTCACTGTTTTTGTTTACTCTGATGATGGTTGGTGTACAATTTGGGGGTCACTGTAGGACAACTTTTTTGTCCCCCCTACATGTGAATTAGAACTCGTGGGCAGGCCAGCCGTGTGTGGTAGCTTGTGCCTGTAATCTCAGCACTTTGGGAGGCCAAGGTGGGTGTTCCAGAACAGCCTGACCAACATGGAGAAACCCCATCTCTACTTAAAAAATACAAAAAAATTAGCTGGGCATGGTGGCACATGCCTGTAATCCCAGCTACTTGGGAGGCTGAGGCAGGAGAATCGCTTGAACTCAGAAGGCAGGGGATGCGGTGAGCTGAGATCGCGCCATTGCACTCCAGCCTGGGCAACAATAGCAAAACTCTGTCTCAAACAAAACAAAACAAAACAAAACAAAACTCTTGGGCAGGCCAGTAATTGGCCGTGTCCATGAGGAATGTCTGTAATTATCAAGCTTAGCTGGAAGATGGGTCTTTTGGGAATCTGATTGCAAATACTCTTCCTTAGGCAGCCAATAGAACTGATATTGATTTTAAAAATGTGGCTCAAAGTGTAAAACACCTTGTGGAATCCCTGCCTCTGATTGTTCCAGTTTAAAAAAGAATGGAATATAGTAAAATTTGTTTTGATTTTCTAATTATTTCCCACTTGAATTAAAGGTGCCACATGTTTTAGGTATCGGAAAAATAAAAGTAATGCCTAATGATTGGAAAACATATTAGACTTATATGTTTACTCTAAGGCTAGATAGCTTATTATAGGATGGATAATGTGTGAATGTAAATACTTAATAACATGGTAACTGTTACCGTTATATAATGTCTGGCTCTCACTTTGAGTGCGTTTTACTAGTGTAATTCTGTGATGGAGGATTTTTTTTATCTTGCTGGCACTTTTTACTTACCGAACCAGACTGAATCAGTACTGTTATACTTTAACTAACTATCTATCTTTATATAGTTGGCTTGCCTACCCAGATATTAATTTTAAGGGACAAGCTACAGTTCTGGAGGAAGACCATGGGCTCTTTGAGATTTCTACAGGAGAAATGAAATCATTACATCCGCTTCAAATGGTAAGCAAATTTAAAAAGAAGCATTCCTTTTCCCAAGTACCCATGAATCCAAAATTAAATAACCATGATGGTTGCTCTTGCATCTCAATCTCAAGAAGTGAGTATGTGTACCACTGAATTGGCAAACTATTGTACTGTAGTGCCTTCAGTATTTACAGTATTTCTTTTTTGTTGCAAACATTTACTTGAGTGGCAAACTGTTCAATTAAACACTGGCTATGTGATAAACCATTTTTGGTTAGTCTGTGTCCTTTAAAAACATAGCCGCTAGGACAAACTAAAACATTTTAAGAAATATCACAATGTAGAGTAGCACTTGAAACAGAAAAAAAACCTACAGAATTGGGGTTTTTGTAGGGAAAAAGTTACTTTTCATGCTGTGCAACTTTGAGATCACAAAGACAGTGCATGTGATCAAAAGTGTTGGTTGAACTTGGAAAGGTTAGTGTGGTTAGCTCAGTGCTCTAATTTAGAAAGCCCAAATAATTGTAGGGAAGACTTTTGGATTAGCTGGCTAAGAAATCTACTCTGCTGAGATTTCTAAGTTTACTAGCAATACCACTCTTCTTTTTGGGACACTCTGAAGTGGGATTAAATTGGTCATGTGTAGTCAAGGACTAAAGTTCAGTTTCCTTCCTCATAGTAGTTGTAATCTGGAAAGTGTATCCTTAAGATTTCTTGCCCCATCTACATTGACGAGGAACACTATAACTTGGTTTTGACTACTATAGAGTTCTATATTTAAAATTTAAAATTTAGCACAATTTAAATTTGACTGATGTGTAATCTTCACTGATTAGATTTTTATGTAACTTATATATATCACTTTCAGATATTACATTCAAATATTTTAAATATTTACCTAATATTAAACTATCTTGTCATCTTAAGGGTGGACTGAAAGTGGAAATGCCCATGAACTTAAAGGTAAGTCTTGAACTGATTTTTGTAGCAGGCTAAAGAGTCTCAGGATTAATATTTAGGTATTTTGAATTATTGGAATAAAAAGTACCTCCACATATGATTATACTTAGCTAATGGATTTGGGGGAGGTGGGAAGTGAATGCACAAAATGTTTGATGAGGGCCCACCCTGTGGCTGTGAATGGAGAGTGGGATCAGTCTGCAAAGATGGAGGTCTGTACCAATAAATCAGTCAGACTCACTAGATTTCTGCTGTGGGATGGAAAGGTGATAGGTTTGATTTTTGTTTTGGAGGAGGGGACTTGAGATAGCAGGTAGTTATTAAAGTGGAGGTATCTAGCAGGCCTTTGGGAGTGATGCTTAGGAAGGTGATCAAGGCTGATCAAAAGGAAGTGTAGGTAACTCTTACAGATAGATGGCAGTTTGTAAGTATGAGCATCCAAAGGGAAGAGTAGAGGCGAGGCAATGAAAACGGGTGGCAGTGGTGCCAGGATCAAGCAAATTCAGGGAAAGAAAGGAGGAAACAGAATTACGAAGTATTTTTAGAGAGAGAAGGCAAACCAGTACAGTGATAAAAGATGCAAACAGGCCTGCCTATAATTTGGTTACAGCACCTGCAGAGGCAGGTGTGAAAGCAGGGATTCATTTGTCTTCCTCTTCTTTAAAACAAGACACAACTCCTTCAACTCTCCCATTTCTGGGCTTTCTCATTTATGGAACTGACTTCCATTCTCTCAGATACATCGATGGGGTCTTTTAAAACTTCTGTGTCTAAGTGTATCTAATATACTTTGATTGTGTGTTGAAATTATACATATTGGAATTTTAAAAGATGCTTGAGCCTGGGCTGCACTCCCAGAGATACCATATTAGTTTGGGCCATGGTCAACAATTTCCAAAGAGTCCTAGGTGATTCTATTTGCAGTCAAGACATAAAAGATGTAGAATGAGCTGTGGTGCTGTCTGAATGCCTTCTGTCTCACGTCTCCTAGTCTGGTCAATCAGGACTTCAGTTGTGACAGGCTGGATCTTCCTTGGACATTTGCAGTTTGATAAGTTGTAGGTGTATATGAATGGATTGGTAATCACAATTTATAAGTCGTTTGATAATAATTTGTGGCTTACTCACCAAAGAATTTGTATTTCTTACTGAGTTTGAATGTGGTCAGCATATGTAACATGTATTAAACCCAAATAAAACTTTGGCATTTCAAATATAGTACCCAGTGCAAACCTAACGTGGAAAAGTGCAGGATCAGTACTATATAAATTTTCCCTAATATTATCACTTTTTAGTCATAAGGCAGCTATAACCTTTTTGATTTAGTGTTTTTAAGCATGGGGTTTATTTGGCAAGATATTGAGTTGACATTTGTGCACAAATTATTCCATTACCCACAAATAGGACCAAGTGAGAGAATGTGGATAGATAAATGCTGTTGTCACTTCCTCATACTTAATGCAGCTGGTATTTGAGAAGGAAAAAAACAGAAAAATAGTAAAGGAGAAATACTATTCCAATCCAAATTTGAAGTAAATGCCAGAAATTTGTTTCTGACAATACGTGTTGCATCCCCTCAATTTAAATCAAATATCCAGTCTTTAGAAATAATATTTTTCGATAATTTCTTATTTTTAAGTAAGTTTTGTATTTAAATTCTAAAATTTGCATGTCTTTCTTCTCAATGAATAGTAGGCCATAGAAGTAGTTAGTTGTAAGAAACAGTATGTATTTTTAAAAGTCAATAGATAATTTGTTGTTATACCCTGGAATCTCAAGAGAGTTCTTTAGGGGAAATTCAATAAGTAGAAGGAAAGTCTATATTAAATTCTGAACACAGGGATATACTTACAAATACTTACAAAGATAATTCAAGAATCAGTTAGTTATAAGGCAGTTTACCCTATGAGATGGTCCTAGTATTTGGGTGACCAAAACAATGTTATCATACTCAGGTATATTATTATAATATGAGAGAAACTTATTATTAAATAAGATATTTTACCTTTA